>NC_056751.1:658960334-659040334 GCF_019279795.1 Protopterus annectens
TTCTGGACTTTGCCTGGGAATTTAGTAAACATGACCATGAGTATATGTGTCTGTAATAAAATATTATTTGTGGTAAAATAAGCATTTTATCAACTTGGATCTTATTAAGCAGAAGAAGAGAGAGTCTCCTGTAAATACAGAGTTTATCCCATATTGGTTGATCAGATGTTTGACATTTAACGTTTCCATAGTACTGTACTCCATATGTATCTCTTCCGCCAATTAAGAGCATCAATACACAACTTCAACTGGGACATGATCCTACTTCACTGAAGAATCCTTTGTAACTTTAGTCAGGGGAAATAGTACAGACTTTCTAACATTAATCCTTTGTTCTGTTGCCCTTGATCTGTATTCTAGGGCTGAGAGAATATGAAACAATCATGTCCACATGTTTCTGAGCCAAAAAATGCAGTCATCTGCATACCAAGGGCAGTGATGGGACTCACCCTTGTATGCAGATGACTTTATTTGAATGCCAAAATGAGCAAGGGGACATCTGTTTATGTCATTACAAATGTGGCAGTTGATATTATATGTCCCAAGTATAGACCATTACATTTAAAATACACACACACACACACGCGCACACACACGCACACACACGCACACACACACACACACACACACACACACACACACACACACACACACACACACACACACACACACACACACATACACACACACAGATAAATATAGATACACACAAACACACACACACACAAACACACGCACACACACACACACACACACACACACACACACACACACACACACACGGAGAAGCACACACGCGCACACGTGCACACACACATGCACACACACACACATGCATGCACATACACACATAAATATAGATACACACAGACACACACACACACGGACACGCACACATATGCACACACTCACACACAAACACACACACACACACACACACTCACACACACACACACACACACACACACACACACACACACACACACACACACACACACACCCGTGCACACACATTCATGTTTCTTTTCTGTACAGGCCAGAAGATGGACTGGGACATTCATGTACATATTGTTGAGATAAGAACCTGGGCAGCAGTAGGTGGTTTGAAGCTTGGGTTTGAATTAGAAAGTTAGATTGTGATGGTATGAAAGATAAGTCATGAGACAGATTTTGTTATTACAAAAAGGGTAGTGCTCATCCAGAGAGTTGGAAACTTGACTGAGTTTTGATACAACTGCGGGCAAGCATTTTGAGTCATTGTCTAAAAGAACACTTATTCTTGAGAATACTGAAAAGGTGTATTTAAAGAACATGTTTCTGTCAGTTACGAATGCATGGTCTAATATAATCAAAAGGTTAGTGTGGACGTAAGGTATGAATCTTAACACCATGGCAGCAGCTCTGCAGTTTGTGACCATGACCTTTTACATGGAATCTAGAGTGGGGAGATTCCTCGTCCTCACTCAACAAGACACACAGGATGGAACTTTTTATAGCACCGACCTGATATAATTCACCACAGAGAGAGAAGCCTAAATCTCTTTAATGTACTTATTAAGATGCTGCAAGACATTTTCTAAGATAGAGAGGAATGGCACTTTGATCACCTAGACTACAGGTAAGTGGATTGACTAAGGTATGAGACTGAGGTGATGGGTTGCTAGAGGAGTAAAGAAGGGGAGAGTTTGTCTTGGAATTAGTTAGGCCATCCATGCCATGCATCTGCACAGGAATGCAATATGATCTGGTGGTTTAAGCACAATCTCCAGGCTGGGGATGAATAGACAAGTGACTACCTGGTAAGATGATCATTCAGTCCAAGGAGTTAAGTTATTGAATCTTGCCTGACTAGTGGGTCTAAGGATGCAAAGTACATACAAAGAAGGTATGATGAGCAGTTTATAATTAATTAAGTAGGATGATAGAAGAAGGCATCATGAGCAGTTTATGGTGAAATAAGTAGAGTGATAGATACCTCACCCAGCCAGTGGTTTGAAGTTCATTCGGTACAGTTATTTCTGGTTTAGGTATTACTAGGCATTCATTTGGTACACCCACACAGAATGAATGTTATGCATGGATATGGCTGTTGGTACTCCCCTGCAAAGGGAATGAGAGTTTTGGTTCTCTTATCTTTATTTATACAACCATGCCAGTGTATGGCATCCATCACTGGGTCTACTGGATGATCCAATTCACCCTTGGACTAAGAACATTTTAGTACCAGGGCCAATGTGGATCTTAATGATGTCTTGGGGAGGGAATTGCTATTTATTGTCAAACCAGAAATTTTGTCTATGGCATACCAGAACCTTCCCTACATCTGGTGACAATGGCTACATCTGTAAGTGAAAGATGGTGTGGTCTATCACTTCACCTCTACAGCCACTCAGCCATGCCCACCCAGCTACCATCTTTTGGGTCCACAATTCCACTATATGACACATTTCCATACACTCTCCTGGATGGTGACAGCCATCCCTTTCAATCACTCAGTCAGTCATCTGAGCTGCTAATCGAACTTGGGACCTTTGAGCCTTATTCAGGGCTTTATACCACCATGCCACCAGAGAGGCTGCAAATGCATTACTGATAGGGCAACTGCATTTCCACTGATTAAACAAATTGGTGTGTAGATCATTTGCTACTTTGTGGCCTACACAAACTGGATATTCTAAATTACTGAGGGCAGATAACTGGCAGAACCAAACTGGAGGGTATCTCATAAGCCTTTTAGTCAATATATGCACAAATGAATTGGCAGGGTGAAACTGGCACTTGTCTATAAATAAATTATTAGGAAATGTCAAATGATTTAAAGAATTGCAATGAATAAAAGATACACGGAACATTGAATACTATTCTCAGAATATGGTAAGATTTGAGCAAACATCCTTCATAAATAAAATGCCTAAACTGCCATTAATTGGAGAATAAATTGGTCTGATGGCACTAATTAATGGTGAGTCTTTTTTAAGTGCACTAGACAATCATGAACATGGTTCAAAAAGACACTGGATGTATTCTGCATGTGGACATGTTATGGTTTCATCAAGAGCAGATTCTGTCCAGTGAACACTACTTCTTTCTTTGACTCAGTTTAATTTCTCTAAGTCTTTTGGGTTTCTAATACCATGACAGGAACGGACTGCATTCCAAAGTCAAACCATGATTAAAGTTCATGAAATTAGTATTCTTTCAATCTTTGATGTTAGCCAAAAGTGCTCTTTTCAGAACCCACAATGCACCTAAAATGACTCCTTCTGCAATTCATGTGAAATTACATGTAAAAGTAGCATATCTAAATATGACTGTAAATATGTTTTTTTTATGAGACCCATTGCCCCTACTACTATTGAAGCTGTATGGGTATCCTTCTTCCACATTGCCCTCATTTCTATATGCAAATCCTACTATTTTATGATGTTGTGTCTCTTTCTATGTAAGACACTGTAATTACTGGGCATAGCAATTCCAATGATCAATGCTACTTTTGTCTTTTTTTCATGGACTACTATATCTGGTTTTCTCGCATCTATTTTTTGAACTGTTAGGAATGGGTGATCCCATGTGGTATAAACTTCATCATTCTCCATAATGCTTTGTCTCTCATGTTTCCAATGCTTCTTGGCTACATCAGTATTGTAATGATTCACAATCCTTGCCACATTGTTATTCATTTAAGTATACTGACCCACTGCCATTACTGCATCACACCCAGCAACAAGATGTGTGACTGTTACCATTTCTGTTTTACAGAATCTGCATTTGCCTGTTTCTCTCACATGTTCAATGGAGTTTGTAAACCAACATGTATGTAGTCCATTATCCTAAGCCACTAATATTAACCTCTCATCTTTTGCTTTAAATTCACTTCAACATCAAAAACGAACCTCCTGCATGTGAGCAATTGCACGGCTCAAGGCAAAAATTCAGAAAAACATCAAGTGAGCCAGCAAACTGTTGCCTGAAAGAAAATTTATTGTATAACTGTAAAAAACATATATAAAAACAACAAACAACCCGACCGGTTTCGGCTTGCACAAAAACACAGCCTTCCTCAGTGTAAAAAATGCTAAATTAAGCAGAGAAGTCATCTTAGGCTTGTTCTACTCATGTTTTAAAACTTTCATAAAACTTTCACTATGTTGATCTGGTGAGGTCAGCAGATGTGTATGCAGTCCTACGATTGCAGATCTATACATGTAATCAGTTTCAAGGAGGCCCACACCTCCTTCAGAATGAGGAATATATAACCTTGGTATACAGTGATGTTTATATATCATTTGATAAGTGTGAAGCATTTTTCTTGTTTTCCTGTACAACTGATCCAATACATTTTGGGGCCACTCAATCACCCCAAAAACTGTAAGTCAGAACAGGAAGAGCAAATTGGTTTATAGCTTGGACTTTGTACCTAAATGTTAGGACTGTTTTCAGTATAAATTTTAGTCTTCTAAACTACTCCTTACTGAGATTTGTTCACATTTGTTCATATTTTACTGTCAGTCTTTCATCATTTCCCAAATATGAATATACTCCCTCCTACTCAAGTTCCTTTATATCACATTCTTGTCCCAGGCTGATATTTTCCTGGTGCTGCAGCTTTCCTGCTTTAAATTCTGCTTTTACCATTTAACAAGACCAAATGACATTCTTATATTATCTGAGAAAGTTCTGATCACTTGCAGTTGTGCTTTCAGCTCCTCATCTGATGAACTATACAGTTTTAAATCACTTAATTTTTCACTTAAAGAATACAGTGTATAAGTATGTCCTATGCAGACAGTCTCAAAGCTCTGTATATCCCTGCGTTCTGTCTCCCACAGGCAATTGAGATCTATGCCTAGCATACAAAGCATTGTCAGACCCCACCCTGATTTACTTCCTGCATATCCACAAAGCAAACAGTGCAAAACGTACCCATTCTAAAGTCTTAAACCTTATCTGTGATGTCAATAGCACCTGCTGGAGAGACGGGTATGTATCACAGAGACTACCTTGTCTCTAGAGCAGGCTCCCCATCAATGTGAAGCAGAGCTCCTGCCTAACCCAATTCAAGTTTCTCTTGGACAGTTGGATGGGGAACAGGAAATTCATCCCTGGCTTGGCACGTATGACTCTAATGGACACAGATAGCCTGTAAATGGTTCACCTCCCAGGCCCTTGATTACATTTATCAAGGGTACCAGAACAGAACTTGTCAGAAATTTGAGATGGATGGCTAGGTTTAAAAAGACCCTAGTAGTTGTTAGCCTAGTGCACACATATGAACCTATAAGCGCATAAATGTGGGAGTGATATTATCTGAACCAAGCAAGATGAGCAGTGGCATCAGACAGTCTTCAGTACTTGGTACTCTGCACTTTGAAGTTTGCTGTTGGAAGAACAATTGTTACAAATCACAAACAAAACTACCATGAAACAGAACATACTAGATGCTGTTTGTTTTCCTAAAGAGATGACATTTACTTCATCTGAACTGATCATAGCGTTATAAAGGTTATACTACTGCAACATAATTCTGCCAAACTAAAATCTAAACAAATACACAAAATATTAATAACAGATTATATGGAAGCAAAGCAGTCACTGTGCAAAACTAAATGGAGTGACGTCATCAGTGAGAAACAGGCAGAGGAAATGCAACAAGTTTTGAAATAGAAGTTGTCTGAATTAAAAAAAAAAACATTAAGATCTTGGCACACAAGGTCAGAATGACACATTTCCATAAGAAGAAGATACTTAGTTAAGATAAGAAATAAAAATATATAAGAAATGTGGTTAAACTATAACTTTTAAAATAAACAAACTGCACAGACAAATTAAGCATTGTGTAAGACATGATCAGGAAAAATGTGAAAAAAATGTATATAAAGATAATGAGCAAGATAAAAAAATGTTATAGATATATATATAGGAGTATAGACACGATGCGGTAGGAGTATAGACACGCAAGAAGATAGACCATCCCCAGGATTTAATAAAACCTGTGTAGCTACCGTGTATAGCCTACATGGAATGCATCTATGTACACAGTCACTGTTCCCCCTTTGCAGCATGCCATGCATATTAATGATGGTGCGCTGCTGAGGGAGACCATATAAACAGGCATACTGAATCAGTGTAGGGAGAAGTGTTGAGGCTACCAGGGGTTGTGGATGCATACTTGATGAGGTTCCCTGTACTGCTCCCCACTACTGTTGAAATGCTGTGAATTGTTTCAAATGTGTAATATTTTACTTTTATGATTGTTTTTTTTCCTTTCTGTATGTTTGCATGACTCAGAGGACAGCAATGCCAAGCAGTGCCCATGTATAGACAGCTGATACCTGCCAGACATCTAAAAATAGAAAACTGATGTCATTAATTATCATAATTACATACTTTTTTTGTTTTGTTTTGTTTTTTGGTAAGGGTGTTTGCGCGGCACAGAGTGGAGCATTGCAAACCTGAGTAGCACCCATGCAGACATAGCCAACGGCTGCCACACACCAAAAAATAGAAACCAGATGTAATTTTTTATTTTTGGGTCTGTTTAAGTGTGTTTGCATGGCATGGTGTGGTGCTTATCAGGTAGCCCAGTAGTATATATGAAGTTATACTAGTTTTGATACCCTTGAAGTAGCTAAATGGGTAGAGTTTCAACCTAATGCTTAATAGATCCTGGGTTTGAGACCAGAGCAGTGGTAAGATGTCTATAATTCAATGTATTACATATGTTACATTTTAAAAACAAATTTGTGAAATATAACACCGCTGTGTTGTGCTGAGCTCTGCTTAAACATGATAACAGCTACTGCTGTTTGCACGGTGCTAAGCTTACCTAAAACCTCAATGGTGTGAGTTTTTATGCTGCAGATGGTTTATGCACTGGTAAGCAACACAGCACTTTTTTGAATGTTGCTCAATGACATGTAAGGGCAGAAAGACAGTCTATATTAGGTGCAATAGGTGGGAATTCTGTACCATTCTTTGGAGTCTAATCAACTATTGATATGGCAGATGGTGCTGGTGAAGGTGCAAGGTTTTGGGCACAGAAAGATGGGGTGTTCAGGAGTCCAGGGTCTTTGTTGGGGTCCTGGTACAAATTATGAAACCGGGCTACCACAGGGAGGTTTCCAAGGCTCAGAATGTAAGGAGAAGACCTGGAACCATTTGGCAAGGGGACTTACCAGTGCTATTAGTGTCCCCTGCACTGGTGAGCAGTGTTGTTACCTTTATGATGACCTGAAGAGGGGAAAGAGGGGAATCTTGGACACCTGTGTCCAAGAGGCAGTAGCCAGGAATGCCCCACAAATATGTAAGTATGTTCTCCACTGTTTTATCAAACTGCAGCTGAATGTCTGCAAAACTGGTATGCATAATGGTGTGCTTCTTTTCCAACCGCTGCAGCTGAAAGGGCTTGCAATGTTGAGTCCCATGCTGCGTGCCTGGCCAGGTTGTGTTGTGAGTGTTGTAAATACAGATTTATTATGCTAATTGTATTGTAATAAGCAAGAAAGAGTAAAGCATTTACTGCAATAAAGTATACCACAATAAAAAATGCAGTGCAACAAATGGGCAAGTAGAACTGTAGTGCAATAAATGGGCAATTAGAGCTATAGTGCAATAAATGAACAATAGAAGCTGTATTGCAATAAACAATACCAATAACAGTAAGCACAAATGTGTACAGCAGGATTGTGTTGTCATAACCATTACAGCTGAGCTGTATGCATTGCTTGTCTATGTTAAGGTTGCTGCAGTCAAGTGTAACACTGTGTCCAGGCCAGTATCAGTCATATAATGCTGTCTGTTCCTCCTACTCTACGTAATAAAGGTATATGGCTGAGGTAGCCCACTCTATGGGCAGATATTGTGTGTGGACTTTACAGATATTTATCTGCAATACCAATAAAGTAGCATTGTTGATTCCTAAAGAAATCTGTTTTAATAAATGCAGTACGGCTGTATTCCATGCATGTGTGCTCTAGGGTCTACTTCACATGACTGAAATCTCATTTGACTGAATTTCATTTGACCAAGACCATCATACTGAATTTTCAAAATACTGAAAACTCATGTGACTGAATTTCATTATACCGAATTGTAAGCCATAGACGACTTGATGTGGGTTTCCCTTCTCCTGTGACTTGCTTGTGATAAAAAAAAAATACTGTAACTTATAGTACTGATTGTCAGAATACCAATATTCATGTAGAAAGTAGTGTTATAGTGTTTCTAAATGTGGATATCTCTGTTTACATTTTTATGGGAAGTATCTAAAGTAATATGGCAGATGTTTTGTGCATTCCCAGCAGTAGTGGCAGCGTGTAGACTATTG
The DNA here is from genome assembly GCF_019279795.1 of Protopterus annectens. Lineage (NCBI taxonomy): Eukaryota > Metazoa > Chordata > Ceratodontiformes > Protopteridae > Protopterus > Protopterus annectens. Next base: position 658,968,661 of record NC_056751.1, read on the forward strand.
TAAAGTAAGTAAAAGGTAAATGCCCTTTCCCCACTGTAGTGTGATCCTGGAGTTAGTATATATATTGAGGGGGCTGGGGACACAGCCCCCCACATTGCGGGGTATGGGGGGCATACGCTCTCACCTAGTTTGGTTTTATATCATCCGGTTACTGTTAAGAGAGTATGTAAGTAGCTTTTAAGTTTTAGAAAGAGTTAGTCATTGATGCTGTACATGTGCATGTCTATGGTTTACAAGTTAATATTTTGAAATTCAGCATTGTAAGCTTTCAGTATAATGCATTTCAGTCAAGTGAATTTTCAGTATTTTGAAAATAAGATATTTTGGTCTTGGTCAAATGAAAGTCAGTCAAATGAGATTTCAGTCATGTAAAATAGACCCGTGCTCTACTGCCACTGCAGTCAAGTATAACAGTGTAATAGTTTTAGAATGCAAAACAAAATCAGTCACATGATGCTCTCATTTCCTCCCACTCCAGGAACAAAAGGTTTATGGTTGAGATAGCCCATGTTATGAGCAGATATGATTTTGTTTACATTTCAGAGACACTTATCAGCAATACCAATAAAGTGTTAAGCAGCATTGTTGATTCCTAAATAAATCTGTCTACATATTTCCAGTACAACTGTATTCCTTGCATGTCTGTGCTAAGTTGCTGCAGTCAGTTGTTACATTTTTTGCAGATGTCCCCTGCAGTTACAGCTATTGAGTTCTATCCTCATGCCTCCCAGCTAAGGTATGATGGATGTCTGGTTTATGTACTGTACACAAACATGCCTCTCAGGTGTCATAATGTCTCGTAATGCAATTAAAACTGCCTAATCTGTCTGTCACAGGATTACCAGAAAAATGATTATCTGGAATGCAGTGTATTCCCAAATCCTGTTACAGAACACCTTGGTAGTTATAGAAGTCTACATTACGTGAAAGTATTCTGTGTAGTTGTGTACCTGCATTTGTTATTGCTTGACCCATACTGACCCATGCTAACAGCCTGAGAGGTATGTACGTGCTACATCAGCTATAGGAAAATTGTAGTCACTGTATTCAAAACTCACAGTACATGCCTGTGGAGTATTTATTATCAGTGTTTTCAGGGATTTAGTCTCCATTGTCAGTAATAGAATGTCTCTCTCTCTCTCTCTCTCTCTCTCTCTCTATATATATATATATATATCCCCACCCCTTATCTTCATTTATTTATTATTGTTATTTATTATTATGATTTAATATTAACATATTTTTAAACTAACTGTATGTTGGTAAAATGTGATTTATTATTGTTATGTACTATTATGATTCATTATTAACATATTTTGTTAAACTAAGTGTTTTGTTGGCCTTATGGTTTAATTCTTATTGGCATGCTGTTAACATACTAACTGTTATGTTACTTAATAATATGCTACACATAATATACATTAATATGTATTTAAACTGATAAATATGATGTTCTATTCTGTTAATTCTAACAATGGTTTGGTTATTACTAACTTTAACTTATTGCTATACCTCATTTACCATAGCACATCAAGGTAGGCCAGTTCCAGCTCATCCTCCTACATTGTCTCATCTGGCCATGTCACCGGGTCCCAGCACAACTGGGACCCAGATTGGTGGTTCCCTCTCTGCTGCCCCTGCACTACCTGTGGCATCGGGTAGTACTGCCCCATGGGACAGGGATGGGCATCCTCTGGGAGTGGTGGTGCAGGGGGGTGTAATCACCCAGGCTGAGCTGCCAGTTTTGTTGCACAGGATAATCTACCATTGTTTTGACTGCTGCCTGCGCTGAACTGAAGACATGCTGGCCAACCTGGTGGGGCAGTCTCACCCCGGTGCCCAACCTCCACCACAGCCACCACAGGGGAGTGACAGAGCAATGCAGACATTCCCATGGGTGGGGATGTAAGTCATGCTGCTGCCTTGTGGCAGTATATGGGACTTAGATTCCATAACACCCTCCCTATCCAAGGTGTTCACTCCATTCATGTGTCATACACCGCCCCTGTCTGCTGTCTTGCTTGTCTTGTCTATCTGCAAATGCATCCTCACCTACCCAACTTACCTCCCCCATATGTACCTATGTCCCTACCCCAACATTCCACTCTCACCTTAAAAAAATGGTACCTGTCCCCAAAAAAATGTTGTCCCATACATAGCTGTCTATTTTGCATGTGTCCACTGGACACATGTATTTGGTCCAATTGGCTTGACAATGCAGTTATGTTGTCCTCACCCCTCTCTCTGGGGTTGAGAATTCAAAGTCATGTACAAATCCTGTCAAACTGCACAGTTGTTGCTGTACAAGAAATGGATAGCTATGTTTCTTATCTACAACCTTCTTGCACATCCCTACCTGCCTTTCACTATGTTTTCCCCCTGCTTGCACCCCATTTCATCACTTTCTTATCTCCCCATTTTTCTTTTCTTTATATATTTTTAGCACAATGCTGTGTGACATGCCTCCTAGCACAGTGTCACTAAACTGAGCTAAATAGAGCTATATTGACTTATATATTGAGCTCTCTATTACAGTAGAGAGTTGATTATCTGAACATCAATTATCGGAAATGTCATTTATCCAAATCCAGCCTTCCCAAGTTTTTGGGTAGGAAAAATCATAAAGTCTGAATACGTAAACGTTATGCGTATTAACTTGTGCATGTTTTTTTGAACTTGTAGCTTGCTTGTGTGTGAAAAATATTTTTTATTGTCCACTGAACTTGCTGAATGTTTGAAAAGTGTATTCCCTGAGTACAGAAAAAAACAAGATTTTAGAAGTTTTTTATCCAGTTCAATGTATGTTTGATTATCCAAACTATCCTAGGTCCCAATTAGTTCAGATAATCGACTCTCTAATGTATGTGATTTTAAAATTGTGATACACAGTTACAAAATAAACACCATTGCCATATTTTGAATTGATGATCACCACACCTGCAGATCACTGCATTAATCTGCCAAGCTACACAAATCTTAATTGAAACAGGTGGTTTAAACAAAACATATAATTGCCTGTTACAGTCATTAAGCATGTTTCAGCAAAGCTGAGTGCCGCACCGTACAACCTTAATTAATAAGTAATGTAAAAAATGAGAGTGTACCTTGTATCTGGTGCAATTGTACACCAGTAGACAGCCAAAGACATAATAATGGATGTAAGTGAGGCCTGTAATAGCAGGCAAATGTGCCCTTTTATCAGCAACATGTAGAAAGGCACCTGCAAAGGCATTAATGGCAAAATACATGTTCAACTGGCACCCTGGTGCAGAAACGCATCCATATAAAGCCATGCACATACTGATGGATGTAGGAAATTGGTCACAGCCGGTATATGTGCACATATATCTTGCAAATACACCTGCTGTAGCAATGACTCAGTAGCTCAGTCTGTTAAATGCCTTGCAAACAGTGCCATTTGCCTCACACAGTCCTGGGTTCAAATCCAATTGTTGTGTAGCAGTGGAATTATAGTATTGTTATATTTATCCCCCATGTTGGTCATGGACACAACAAACATGTGGCCTAGTACTCTGTTAGTGATACCTTTGCCTAACATACTTACCTTAAACACATGCCTTAATTGGACTGGAAAGGGTAGCCTCACTTTGGCTCTGCCTCTACAACAAAGCTGACACAGCTTCCACAGTTACTCCTACAGCTTGTTGTCCTCCAAAGAGTTCACACTCTCTACCTATGCCTATTACCTGCAGCAGCTGCTTCATTCTGTACACACCCATCTTTATGTAAAAGTTGCTGCTACAAACCTACCTCTGAGATGAAGTAGTCTCCTCACTCCAGTAATGTTCAGCACAACATATCAGAAAGGGCCCCAAATCTGCATGAAGGTCTTATATATTGTACTGTGGTTGCTTGTGACTGGCAGATGATAGTCCAAATCAGCTGTGTTGGCTGCAATTAGCATTTCAGAACCACAGACTGGTTAAGAGGCAATCACCTGCTGATGAGAAGCATGTTAAAAAGACACATAGCTGGGTATGGAAAAACAGTCTGTATGAGACTTTACTCACACAGAACATGTGTTTACAAAATATTAACTATCAGCACATAGCAGAGGAGTATTGCACTCCATCAGGTATGTAACCATTTTGTTTACTTCAGGCTGGAGATGTGTGAAAATACTTAAGGGGAATAGGGATCACAGCAATAAACCATTCTTAGAACTGTGATAATGACAGGTCAATGATTTCCAGCTTTGTTACACATACAGAAGATGTGCAATACCTCAAAGGTGGAATGTATAATGTCAGTGTGGCACACTGGGCTCTTGGGACTTCCTCTTTATAGTGGTTGTAATAGCACACTGCTATTTGTTTTGGCACAGTTGTTTTCACATATTATCAAGGGGGTTGGCCCTTAGGGATACACTGCAATAGACTGCAGTGTGGGCCATATGACCATACAGCAGTATCTGTCGTGGCACATATGGGAATACCTGACTATCAATAGTATTCTACTTGTACCTACATGCTTAGTATGTTTGCACACTGTGAAATATGACGTGTGAAAAAGCAGTGGATAGTGCCAGCCATTCTGCACTTGTTGTATCTCTACATAATGTACTTACACGCATGTGAACCTGACGTGTTCCCATGTTGCTGTCTTTCAGGAAACATGTATACACAATGCAGTGCTCCTTTCACAGATGCAGAAAATGAGTTGATCCTAGAAGGGTTCCGTAAGCACCATGAAGTCCTACTGTCCAGGAGGAGGCACAACAGGGAACAGTGGGAGGCATTGTGGGCTGACATTGTCCATGATGTCAATTCCAGTGCAATGGACATGATCAATGCTGCACACAGAAGAGTGGCAGATGTAGCCAGGGATCATGGTACCATCAGTAGAGGGCCTGCAGTGGAATGACCACTCTCAGTTACAGAGGAATTCCTGGCAAACCTAGGCACACATGACAGCTCCGAGGCATCCATCACACCCTAAATCATGGATGCGGGTGCCACAGTTTCCACGGCAGAGGAGCATGCAGGTAAGCTCAGGTTGATCAGCACTGCAATACTGTAACATTCAGTGTATCAGGGCATATATAGTCTTACGTGGGTGTCAGCTCTGTCTGTTTTGGGGGTTTAACTGCAGTTTGACTGTCATGCTCAGATTTTGACCACTATAACAATTAACGCAGTAACTACTGTAAATGTGAGATATATGGATGTATTAGCATGCGGTGGTGGAACATGTGGTGGTACTGCCATTACCTCTCCCTCAGCTTTTCACAGGTCCATCAGGTATCACACAAGCCCATGGTTCTAGTCCTGGTAAGCATGAAACTGTTTTCTTATTGATGTATGTTTACAGCATTGTAATCCATAGACTGCCCCTACACATATTGTCTGACTGTACACGTGTTAGACTCATATCTATGCCTTGTAGGTGTGACTAGACTGATAGGCATAACAGTATTGTCAGAACAGTACATAGTGTCATATGTGTCAATTGTGCAGATTCTACACTAATGTCAACAGTGCACCTCACTTTTGCTGATGAGATTACAGTGTAATGAGAGATTATTCAAAATTAACTACAGCTGTTAGTGGGAAGAGTACTTTCCTCAAGTCGTACTATATGAGGTTGGGTTTTCAACAGGTCTGGCATAGTAACAACAGTGTATAGAGCCTTACATATGCCACAACATAGTACTGCAGAACATAATACTGCCGGTAGTAATGTGCTGCTTTTTCCTTTCTTATCAGAGGTGACTGGGAGGGTTGGTCTCTGTTCCCTACACAACCTGATATCAGTGTCTCCTCAGACTCTGATGAAGATGGTGGCCAGTGTGGCACAGGTATTGTTTCAGGTGAAGGATCTGTCTCAGAGGTTGATATCCCTCTTCTGCCCTCATTGTCACTGCACACAGTCTCTATGCCCACACATACACAGTCCCCAGAGGCCAAAGATATTGTACAGTCAGAGGGTGGGTGCATTGAACAGGAAAGTGCGGCAACTATGGCTTCAGTGAGTGTATATGCCGGCCATAGCCAGAGACCTTGCGAGGTCCCATACAGGTGGATTGACAGCGGTGCTTGTATGAGGCCTGTTGCCCATCTACCACCTGTTGCAGGTGTTACATTAGGGGTCACTCGGTGCATGTTTTGGGCCATCATGGAGGCACAGAGACATTCTGAATGAAACACCAGATGTATGTTTGTGGTTATGGATGCAGTACAGTCTGACATCTGTAACTACTTCCACCACATTGGGGACAGTTGACTGATGTAGTGAACAGAAGGTAGGCTGAGATGGTGTCTGTACTGGACCGCACATTGTTTGTGTTGGAACTTGTGGTTTGGGTTGAGTGTCAGACTCATGGATGTAGGTCAGCAACCCCATCTGCTGAGAGTCCACGTGGCCATGTCGATTCATCCTCTCATAGTGGGAGTACATCCAGCACTACAGAGTGATGTGTGCTGTCCACACCACAATGTGGCAGGCCATGGGCTTGCAATCCTGGGCATTCCCATGGGGGATACGGTCCCAGCAAACAGCAATCACTGTCAGGTACTCACACCGGTTCTGATCTTGGGCATGGTGCTGCCAGTGCAACTCCTGGCAGGGCCATATCCCATGTTCAGGGCCGGAGACAGTGAACTGTCAACTCTACCATGTATGGTCCAAAGCTGTCCAACATACACACATGTAGGACTAGCACTGAGCTTGACTGTGTACACACTCTCTCACACACCACTGACAGATGCAGGTCACCTACAGACACACATGACATCTTTCCATGTTCCAGCTTACCTGCTTCCCTTCCCGACTCACACATGTGCTTTCAACCATTTGGGTCAGCCTAGGCCTCCTGCAACCCCACACAACACCCTATGCAAATGATACCTGTGCCACATCCCTGTCATCCTCACCATCGATGCAGGGAAATGAAGCTATGTGTCTGATGTCCTGGGTGACTATATTAGTTAACATGTACTAGTCTAATGCAATGTTGTTTTGCCATGCCACTTGTAGTGGTTAACAAATTATACTGTATGCTGTCATTTATGAGTACGCCACATACTTCTGTGTACCTTACGTTGTATGATGTTTTAATGGCTGTATAGTTACACAATGACAGGTGTGTCATGGACCTGTTTATGTTTCTGTTTCAGGGGTCTGTTGGGATAATCTATGGATACACAGCAGCAATAAAGCAGTGCAGGATGGCATGTCAGCACAGCAGAAATATGTCTTAAGCAAGGTAAAGCACTATAAGTGCATAGCTTCATAGGTTCATATGTGTATAACAGGCTAACAAGGACAATGGCAGCATTCAGAGTACTCATGCATCCCTAATCTGTGGAAAGGTCTGCTACCCTTGATAAGTGTCACCAGGGTTTTGGGATCTCACACATCTATAAGCTGTGGTGATGGAGATGACCTGTCTACAAATATTCTGTGTCCAGTACAGTTTCCCAACACCAGCTATGATTTTCGTGTTCTGCATCTCAATGTGTAACCTGCAGCAGATGTGTGCTTTACATGCATGTGGGGCCTGTTTCATGTAGGGTGCACTGTCTGTATTACATACCTGTCTCTCCAGCTTGTACTATGTATACCACACTGATGTTGTAAGCATGTAGAACAGGTGAGACATGTGTTAGCCCTGTCATGGAATGTGGGAGGTATGCAGTGGGATCCAACAACTCCCTGTCTGGAGCTATATACATCCCCTCCACAGCATGTAGGATACAGATTACACATGTAAGGTCATGACATGGACTCCATAGAACATGTTATAGACACTGTGTATTGGTGTATCATGGAACCTGTGATGCTGCTACAGTTGTATGATATTTCTGTGTAGTGACAGCAAGGGTGCCATTGCACAAAATTATAGTTGTGATGATTGCCACAGTTGGTATAGCAGTGACAGTATGCGATTTACATCCCAAACCTGTTGGTATAGATTGTACAACAGTGAGTGCATCCCCACATCTTACCGACCAGTGAAAGTCTAAGGCCACATTACTCTCTGTGTACATAACTCCATGTGTAATGTCTCAACTATGTGCAATGTACAGATGCTACAATAGTTTACAGAAGTGGATGATTTCACACAGGATAGTATTGTGCAATCATTGGCATTTAGTCTATGTCAGTAACTCAGAGAACAACTGACTGTCACTTAGTCTATCCTGAATAACTGTTGGTTCTGTGTGGGATGCTGTGACAGCTCCTAATATGCAGTCACCTGCAAATGTACTCAGGGAGAGGTCACTGCCAGTGGCTGTGACTGCAGAGCTGGAATAGGTAGACAGGGTATGCCAAGAATGGAGGATGGTGAACTCCACTGGTGACTGGCATCTCTCAACTGCATCTTCCAGAGTATGAATGTCGGACACTTGCCTATCCAATGGCTGACATAAAACTCTGTACATGACATACACAGTTTCCAGAAAGACCTGCTGGCCTAATATTGTCATACACCTTGTCAGGCCATATTTGGTGGAATGAGACATATGTCCGACATCCATTGCATAGGGTAACAGTCAATGGGCTCTGCTGGTTACAGTCAGTAGGCATGATCTGGCCTTGAGCAAAAGTAACCGTGTTTGGTCCAGTGTCAGCAGGTGTGCGACAGTGTTAGTACTTGTATCCATGCTAACACCTATCATGGCATTTCAGGTGACATGACTCAGAGATCTGGGGATACCCCTTGGCACTACATGCTAGTTGTCCTCTGTGCAAGTAAGTATTTCAGTCATTTCTAACATGTTGCAATAAGAGAGTCATGCAAGGTGTCTGTAAAGTTCACAGATACATATGTTAGGGAAGTGTACTATGAATACACTGTGTTGCTTAGTCATGCTGCAGCTCACATGCCTAAAGGATAGCCCAGGTCCTTTCTTAAAATGCCCTGCAGCATTGCCATGACTTCCTCACATGGGGAACCAACAACTCCCTGTCTGAAGCTATATACATCCTCTCCACAGCATGTAGGAGACAGATTACACATGTAAGGTCATGGCATGGACACATTGCATCATGTGTTTACCAATATGGGTGACCAGTGCAGCCCCCTCCAATGTGAGGACCTCCCTGGTGGGATCTGGCCACATATCAGTCTCCTTAGAGATACCAGTATGTACCCCCTCCCTTGCAGACAATGCAAACATATATGTCAGGAAAGCCATTTATTACCTCTAGTGGGATGGTTGACATATAGTGACTGCAACGCCCCCTTCAGATGGAATAGGCAAATATGCAGAGCTCTACACCCATGATCACCAGTATCAACTGCATGAACTTGACTGTACATGACAGGAGGGACACATGCTTGTCATGACTCAGCAAGCCTGACTGGTGGACAACTGCCATTAGCAGGCTGTACAATAACAGGTGGACAGTGCTGTGTGACAGTTGAGGATGCCACCCCTAAAATGGAGGCACTACCTCCTCAGCTAAAAGAAACATATAGTGTTGTTGTGATGCTATATAAACACCTCAAGTGACAAAAGTAGCCACCTACACAAAGCATATCCACAACACACAGTGTAGTTACGTGTGACCTCAAAGGACAGGTCCAGATCAGGATGCCAAATATGATAGGCCTGTGCTCATACCTAAACTGTACTCACACACTGTCTGCATCAACTACGCTCCCTTGTCACCACCATATGTGGCACATGACATTCCTACAGCCTGTCCCATTACTTTTGTATTTACAGCGCAGTTCATAACTGGCCTCTCATTGGAAGACACACAACATCTATTGCACATGTTAACATTCCAGGCTGCATTCCACATGTGAGCTGACAAGGACTGCTAACACCATTGGGATACCCTTGCAATCATACTGACACCACTGGCTGCACACCAGCTGAATGGACAGCAGCAACTGTGATACCCTTGCACAGAGGCGGTGCATCCACTGACCAACATAACTATACACCTCTTTGTCTAAGTATCCATAACTGTATGCCCATAGGGGCGATCATCCTGGAGCTGATCAGCAAACATACATGTGATCTACACACACTTGACTGTACACAGTTTAGATGTGTGACAGGGGGAGCATGACTGTTACACATGGTGGACATTTCCAAGGCAGTCACCAAGGACCTGTTTTAGTGGACATTAGGGCCTAAAACTCCCTTGAGTGAGCCAAGTAGTCTGACTATATCGCCCACTCAGGCAACATTTACAAAGCACCCACTTAGGCATCCACGATACTGTCATTGTAGGGGGTCACTAAGTGGCCCATTGATGGCACACTTGCACAACATAGGGACATCCATTGGTAATAGCTGATCTGTAAGCAGTATTGCTGAACAGGTTGCAGTCTTGGCTCCTCTGCTGCTTGAAATCTATTTAACCACAATGCATGGGACTACTGCCTGACTATGGCTAACAATGTTGGCTAATGCCTGCAAATTGTGAGCACTAATGTAGTCTTTGTGGTATGTCACTATCCTGCAAGAGCGTATTGTGAGCACATGCATGTTGACATACTAATGGCCATAAGCTCCATGCAAAAATATATATATAGTATCATTTCCATCAGAGGTTCAGAGGTTCATAGATTTGTACTAGGCTAAATTTTAAGCCTAGCCATTTACCCGATGTGAGAATCAAACCCTGCACCTTGTGTCTGTAAGGTAAACACCTTAACCATTATGCCCCCCCCTGTTAGACTTATGTACCTGGTAAGTAATACATCAGTCACAACATGTGATGTACATACTCAGAGGTGAAAGAACTGGGCACACAGACCTGGCCACATAGGTTTACACCTAATGTGCCTCAGATCACCATGTCTCTGCAGTAATATAGCAGGAATCATATGGCATAGCTGAGGCTAAAGTCACCTGTAAGTAACATATTCATAACTTCCAAGTACTCTTCCCTCAGTATGCCAATATCTGAGAGCAATAGGTGTGTACTAGGCTAATGACCCTGGAGCCTTTACAAGCCTAGCCTATAGGATTAACCTGGCATTGTTCCAACAGACCTTAGTTCCAAGTGCCTCTGTCGAGAAGAGCCACTGGAGTGATCCCCAGGGTGAATTTTCTATTTCCCATCCACTCATCAAGATTTCTCTTGAAGAGGGCCAGTGGCATGCTCTGTTTGACATGCATGGGAAGTCTATTCCATAGCATGGGCAGTCTCTGGGTTATGAACCTGTCCCTCCAGCTTGTTCTCTTGATTGTGGTAATGAGGTTGAGGTCTCTGGAGCGTGTGGTGCAGAAAGATTGGGATTTCTTTAGATGTAGCATTTCTAACAGAGCCACGTCAGACATGGCTTTGTAAGTCAAGGAGAGATCACCTCTAAGGAGGTGATATGATACAGAGAATAGTTAGAGTTTTTTTAGTCTGTCCATACAGAACAAGTGTTTAAGGCCTAGGATCCTCTTTGTGAGGTATTTTTGTGGCCTCTCCAGTAGTTGCAGGTGTCTACTGAGGTATATGCCAGATGGGACATTATACTCGATGATTGGTCTAATGAGGGAAGAGTAGAGGGAGACAATGACCTCTTTCTTCCTAGATGTAAAACCTTTAGTAATGAGATGTGTCACACAGTAGGACTTTCTGATGACAGTGGTGATGTGGTGCTCAAAAGAGAGGCTGCTGTCAACCTGTGTTCCAACATCTCTTATAATGCCTTCTGTGTTCAGTGGCCTGCCATCAATGTGGTAATTCATGGGAACTAGGTTTTTCCCAAAGGAGATGACGACACATTTTTTGGCATTGAGCTTAAGGCCATGGTTCCATCACCAGTCTTTGGTCTCAGTGAGGCCTTTCTGTAGGGTGTCAACATCACTTAGGGAGTTAATAATAGCTCCCAACTTGGAATCATCTGTGAACTTTGTCAGTCAGAGTTCCTTCATGTTGGCCTGGATGTCAGAGAAGTAGATACCACACAAGAGAGAAACCAGGACCGAACCCTGTGGGACTCCACTCGTGACTGGTCAGCAGTCTGGCTTGGAGTCAGCTACTTTCAAACTGTGGGTTGTATCTATGAGCCAATTTGCAATCTATCTAGTGATACAGGGGTTGATGCCTAGCTTAGTGAGTTTTTCTATCATTCCTGAGTGGGGAATAGTATCAAAGGCTTTGGCCAAATCAAGGTAGGCTGTGTTTCCTGTTTGTGTTTCTTATCGGTTTATTGAACTGATATTTGCAAAAGTGCACTTTCATTTAAGTGCACTTTCATGTAAGTGGTCTTCTACTTTCCTTTTTCGAAATGATGACATTTCAACAAAGAGAAGTAGACCCATATAGACACACACACACATATATATATATATATATATATATATATATATATATATATATATATATATATATATATATATATATGTGTGTGTAAAATAGTTATACTTCAAAACTTCTAAAACTCATAACATCTAAATTCAAAACAACGAGACCACAACATCTAAAACCCAAAACATCTAAAACCCATAACATCGAATTTCATAACATCAAAAATGTATAATAAGTAATAGTTTATCATGAAACATGTAAAAGTTATAATTTAAGCTGTTATTCTTGTGGTATTGGTATGAGATGTTGTAGTTTTTATTTATGTAGTTATTATTTATATTGTGTATGAATTTATACTATTTATATAGTGTTTATTTTGTCATTCTGTATGAGGTTTTTAGGCTATACAGATAAGTGACATAGACATTATGTATCCATTCTTTATGGTGATTGCGATACAGTGTGGTTAGGAAATTAACTTTTTCCCACTGTAGTGCGACCTCAGAGTTGGTATATTTAATTTATGGGGGGTGTAAGGGGTTCATGGGGACTTGCCCCCCCCCCCTGCAGAAACGTAGTTTGTTAGTTTGGTGGTGTTATAGGTGGAGGGTATTTAATTTTTATGTGATTTGTAGTATTTGATGTTGTGATGTAAAGTTTCGATGTTATGAAATTTGATCTTATGGGTTTTAGATGTTTTGGGTTTTAGATGTCGTGGTCTCAATGTTTTGAATTTAGATATTATGAGTTTTAGATGTTTTGAAGTGTAACCAAATATAAATATATGTATATATACACATACATATATGACCTGAGCCATACCTCCCTGGACTACATGAAAAGAGACATGGAAGAGCTCTCTGATCACGTTGCCCAGGCTGGTATGACCCTGACCCTGAGTAGCATCCTGCTTTCACCAAGAATGATACCACGGTATAAAGAAAAAAATATTTTTTTAAAACAGGTTTATTGTTTTAACATACAAGAAAAATATCATAACAATTTTATACAAGTAATTAAAAATAGATATGATTATAACATTCAACAAAACAACTAAAGTATTTACAAAGACATCCACTAAAGAAAAAATTCTTGATTTCAACAATTAGCTAAGTTTCTGGTGTCATTGAAAGGGGATCCAGTGTCTGTCCACCTGGGATGACATGCTCAACAAGCCATGGTGCTTCACTAGAGACGGCTTGCACCTGTCAACCTTAAGCTTTCGAATACTGGCCAAAGCTCTTGCCACCCCCATAGTGCCTTTTTTAGGCAAGGCTCAAAAGACAAACCCACCACCATAAATAGCACAAGTAACAAAAAACTGAGGGTAATGCTACTCAATGCCAGAAGTCTAAACCTCAAAATGCACGCACTCGAGGCACTCCTCAGTATGGAAAAAATTGATATATGTGCAGTAACAGAAACCTGGTTTAAGGCTCCAGAGAGCACCCCAGCACTACCAGGCTACAACTCATACCATACATTTCGGCCACAGAACCCAAACCGAAATACAAAAGGTGGGGCCGTATCCATATTCATCAAGGATACCCACACCTCCAGGTTAGGCACTGCACGATGCTTCAGAGATCATCCACGTGCAACTAACAATGGGCAAAACTGCAATTCAAATTGTAGCTTGCTACAGACCACCCACCATGTCCCAGGACTCCCATTCCGTGCTTCTGGAAACACTGGGAAACATAAAGGTCCTACCAAACACCCTAATATTGGGTGATTTCAATTACCCAAACATTAACTGGGAGAACTACTCAAGTACTAACTCCCTTGCCCAACATTTCCTAGAATTTATAAACTCAAATGCCCTGGTTCAACTGGTCAACACTCCCACCAGAGGTGACAACATATTGGACCTGGTCATCACCAACATGGGCGACCAGTGTTCCACACCGGAGGTCAACCCCTCGCTGGTTAGATTTGACCATAAACAAATCACTTTGGATATCCACATTTTGCCCCCACCCCTGGACAAGAAAACCACCATGAAAAACTTTTCAAAAGCAAACTTCACGTTACTTAAGACCAAGGTGGAAAGTTTCAAAGCCTCCATGCTGAAGGATAACGCTGTCCAAGCTGCAAAATCCTTTAGTAATGCAGTCTATGGGCACCTGCAAGAATGCATGGATCATGCCATCCCAAGCAAAACCAAGACTCACTTCTCCAAGAAAAGGAAACCAGTCTGGTGGACTCCTGCCATAAACAAGCTAGACAATAGAAGCAGGGAACTAGTACAGAAAAGAGTAAAATCCCAAGAAGGGAAGACATCCCTGATCAGTATCAGCAAGAAAGTATGATCCCTCATAAAATCATCCAAGGCGAGCTTTGAAAGAAAAATTGCCAAGGACTCCAAAGATAACCACAAGGCATTCTTTAGCTATTTCAAGAATCTAAGTAGTAATGCTCAGATCTGCTCGGAGTTAGTGCAGAATGGCACAAAATACACTGAACCGACCAATATAGCCAACATCCTGGCAGACAGGTTCAATGCACATTTCATCCTTCTCTCACCCCCAAAAGAGCCCATAAACATACCAGAAGAATGTAGAGTCCCTAAAATCACAGACACTCAGGTTAAAACAGCCCTCTCCAAAGCCAAAAACACTGCATCAATGGGACCAGACTGTGTCCCAGGCTGCGTCCTATATGAGCTCAAAGACGAACTAACCCCTCACCTATACACACTGTTCAAGCTCAGCCTCTCCACAGGCTACATACTCATAGAGTGGGGCACAGCAACGGTTATTCCACTCCACAAAGGTGGAGCCACAACAGACCCCAGGATCTATTGCCCTATAAGCCTGATTAGCTTGGTCTGCAAGGCTATGGAGTGCATCATTATGGAACTCATTAACAGAGACATTGGAAACCTCCAAACACTGGACCCTACCCAGTTCGGCTTTGTTAAGGGCAGATCCTGCCTCCTAAACCTAGTGGACTTCTTTGAGACAGTTTCCAAGGCTATAGAAGAGGGAAAGGTGGTACACACAGCCTACCTTGACCTCGCTAAGGCCTTCGACACCATTCCCCATTCTGGTATTATAGACAAGCACACCAGCCTGAACATAACCCCCTACGAAGCAAGATGGGTTGCCAACTGGCTCATGGACAGAACCCACATGGTGAGAGTTGTGGAGGTTAGGTCCCACTCTAAACCGGTTACAAGTGGCATTCCCCATGGCTCAGTCCTAAGACCCCTCCTGTTTGGCATATACTTCTCAGAGGTACAGGCAAGCACAGGAGGACTATAGCTGACCAAGTTCACAGACGACTGCAAACTAGGAGCTATAATTGACTCTCCAGCTGACACAGACATCCTCCAAAAGGGTCTCACTGAGATGGATACCTGGTGTCAAATCATAGCCTCAAGCAAAATGCCAAAAAGTGCATAGTCATCCCCTTTGGAAAAAACAAAGTACCCACAAACTACCACATAGGTGGTAGTACCCTAAATATTGAAGATGTAATAAGGGATCTGGGGACCTAAGTAGATAATAATCTCACCGTTGATAATCACATTGCCAAAGTGGTTAGAAAATCCTTCTACATGGCCCACCTAATCACAAAAGGGTTCGCATCTAGATCAAAAGAGGTCATTGTGCCCCTCTACTCATCACTCATCAGACCCATCATAGAGTACAACGCCCCTTTTGGGATGTACCTTAAAAGACACCTGCAACAGCTGGAAAGACTACAGAAGTACCTCACCAAGAGGATCACTGGCCTCAAATAGATGTCCTATGCAGCTTGACTGAAGAAACTCCAGCTGCACTCAGTTGCATACCACCTACTCAGAGGTAATCTCTGCCTGGCATACAAGGCCATGTCCAACCCAGAATTGATGGACATGCTCCACCTAAAGAAAACCTTATCCCCTCGAGCCACATGCTCTAGGGATCTAAACCTCACCACAACAATAAATAGGATGTGCTGGAGGGAAAGATTCCTGTCCCAAAGACTTCCCATGCTTTGGAAAAAGATCCCAATCTACAGTAGGCAGAGCTCTTTGCTAACACTCTTCAAAAGAAACCTTGAATAATGGATAGGAAACAGAAAGTTTACCCTGGGGATCACTTCAGTGGCTCTGCTGGACAGAGGCACAGGGAACTAATCTAAGTGGGCAGCGAAAGCCAACACATTCTGGCTACGCTTATAAATGCCTTCAGGCAGATAGCCTAGTACCTACCTATGAACCTATGAACTTATATATTTATATATATATATATATATATATATATAGAGAGAGAGAGATAGATATAGATATATATATATATATCTGTGTGTGTGTGTATGTGTGTGTGTATATGTATATATATCTATATCTATATATATATATATTTGACTCTACATAGAGATATCTATACTATGTATGTGGAAGAGAGATAGTGACAGACAGACATGTGTAGGTATGTGTCTGTATGTACAGACATATCTATACATAACAGGTCATTTTGATGAAGGGCAACAGAACTGCACTCATTGAAGGGGCAACAGAAATGCACTTGTTTTAATTAAGTGTCTGGACATGCCTGGTGGCACTGTCAGTACTTGTAAAGTGACTCTAGGCCACACCTACCTGTACTCCAGTCTGGGATTTTGTGTGTTACAGGCAATGACATCTGTCCCTGTTTCTGCAGTACTGTACGTCACTCAAAATGTCCATGGAATTCCCCAGCTGTCTGCTGTACTTAGTATGTGACTGAGGTTCATAATGTTACCCACACACAGACTGAGAGTCTGTAATAACACCAACATAACAATACCTCCCATGCAAAAGACATGACTACATCCAGGTTAGAACCATCAACACTATCACTCATACTAGCTTCCGTAGTCCTCTGAACCACACAGGCTGTCAGACAAAAAGGAGTCATACATCACACAATCAACAACATAAATAAGTACATTGTTATTCCTGCTTTATGTGTGACATACAATGTGTGAAAGAGTTCTGTGTTACAGCCCTAAGATTGCCTGGACTGCTGATATACCATTGCTGACTCACCGTTAAAGCAGTTACATGAGAACACTGCTGTGTTCATGGTGGGGGAACAACAGCACATGATCTGCTGGGATAGACAGTAGTCCAAATATTATTTGACCCCACTGTTTTACATCTCCCTTGAGTGATGTAGTGAATATTCCAACCATAAGGCCTAGTGATTATTAGGGTACACATACCATTGGAATGGTTATCTGTAGTCCCATGTAGATCTTACTTCTGTCCACATTGCCCACTATATTTCCTTACATAAATGTAGCAGATGCATACATACAGTACCATATTATAGTAATCCTTACAAGTAATTTGTAGTTAGGGACTTACCTTGTGAATACAGCAGTTGACAGATCTGTAGTTCAGAGCTGACTCTGTCTGATACAAGCTGTACACAGCCAAAACATTGATTGGTACAGGTTGTGTGTGTTGCCTGGTATCAACAATTTTACTATATGTATGTGAGTAGGCGTGAGGTGTCAGTTCCTAGGTCCTAGGTTGTCAGTGAATGTGCTATGCGTTGTCTCTTAGCCAAAACCAGGGCATACTGAAAATGCCTATGTCTGCCTATAGGGACATCATCAGGGGGTTTGTCCTCCAAGTCCTCCTGTGACTGCAGCTGTGGTGACCTAGGTAGTGGTGGGGGGCTGTGTATCCCATCCCTTAGCTGATCCTGCTGCAGCTGTTTCTGCAGGATCATATTGTGTAGCATGGCACATACTGTGAACATATGTGCACATGTGTTTGGAGAATACTGCAGGACCCGCCCAGATATATCTAGGTACCAAAACCATGACTTTAGAAGCCCAAATACATGTTCTATGATGTTGCTAGTTTATGCTTGTGCCTCATTATGCTGTTCTTTCATGGGTGTGTGTGTGTGCATTTCTGATGGGTGTCATCATGCACTGTTCCAGCATGTAGCCAGCATCCCCCAGTAAATGGCCTTAACAAACATCTGGTACAGTTGTGATGCATGCCAGATATGGAAGATATGGTAACTGTCAGGGCTGCCAGCACATACATTCAGGATAATACCCTGGGTATTGCATATGACCTGGCAGTTGATGAAGTGATACCCTTTTTGGTTTATGTAGATTCTACCCTCCTCATTGGGTGGTGACTTGATGTGTACATGAGTGCAAGCTATGGCAGCCAGTATGTCAGGATTGTGTGCTACATGGTAGAAGTGTTGCATATTGCTGGCCTTCACCTCAGGAGTGAGGGGAAAATATATGTGCCCATGGGCATGTAGTAGCATAGCATCCAGGAAGTGGTGGAGTACCCTGGATGCTGATGCCTGTGAGACTCCCATCATGTCCCCAATTGGTCTTTGGAAAATCCCTGTAGCTAGTATCCTAAGGGCTACACATACCTACACATACCTTTGTTTCCATTGGGATGGGTTCCCCTCTGTTGGCACTGGGTCTGAGTTGAGGGTGCCAGAGCTCAGTGAGTTCTTGTAGTATGTCCCTGTCCACCCTGTAGTGCTCTACAATCTCCAGCTCATGTAGCTCCTGGAAGGTTATCCTGGGCCTGAACACTCTTCTCCTTCTCTGCCTAGGCCTATTGTCAGCAGCAGCAGCTGCACTAACCTCAGCATCTAGCACATACAGATGTAGCAGAGCAGCAGCAGCCCCTAGCATTCTGTCAGTAGTTAAAATTCTCAAGTCTGTACTCCAGTGGTGCAGAGTATGGGGGGGATCAGATTGTAGGGTGTATGCATACTTTATAGTGCTCTGGTGTAGGTGTACTCTGTGTGATTTGCTAGCTATGATGCATTCCACCTGTCTGCTATATCATTAACATCATGTAATGGCCCTCGTTTAAGTTAAACAGGGGTCAAAACTAATTAATATGTCATGGCTTTTAGATACACTCAGAACTGCGGTGCACCATGCAAACACATGCCCTGTAGATAAATAAAGCTTAACACTTAGTGCTCACCCCCTTCCAGACTTCCAAGCGCCGCATAGTGGCTCACTGAACAAACATGCAGAAACACAGTCCCTTTAGCTAAACAAAGCTTAGAAGTGAGTGCACACACCCCCTGAAAGGGCACTCTCAGCATGGCAGTGTGCTGCTCAAGCAGGCACAGCTAAGCTGAAATAAGCTTAGATGTCATTGGACACACCCTCCCCTGATGTCAATTACCTCTTGTGTAAACAACAACATGGTTCTCTGACTACACAAAGGGGATATGCGGACATGATTACCCCTTTATGCTATTCAGCAACTCCAAGTCATTTGCATAGGGATCTGTGCTCACAGCCTGGAAAATGGAAGGTAATGTAATACATTTCTGTCATATAACATTAATTTTATTTTTTCCAATTTTTTTTAATTTTTTTTTATTTTTATTAAACATATTTGTGCACTGCAGCAAGCCATGCAAACATACCCAGATTATTTTAAAAAATTACTTATTTCCTTTAATTTTTCAGACACACAGGGGGATAGTTGCATGCATATCTGTATGTGGTATGCCATTTCTGTCCATATATCTACATTTTTACAGCCTCTTCTGTCTGTTTACACTCCTGTACATGGAGTTTTTCCATGTACACTACGGACACTGACATGGGGTCTCAAGAGCTGACTATCTGCTTTCTGGATCGCTTTACCTGGGTGATTTGTATGAGAATCACCTGCTTATGAGGTGATTTGCATGCCATGGAACTTACCATGTTGGCGTGTGCTTACATGCTGCTCAGCAGCGTTCACTGAATCTAAAACCTGCTTACTTTCATGTAAGGAGAGCAGTGCGATGCCAACACGGTAAAAAACAAAACATGTAGGCTTTATTAAAATCCCTACCATGTGTAGGTTCTAAACATTTTCTCAGGAAGGTAATTAGTAATAGTAACTGCTAGGCGACTTCAGATACTGAAATAGTATTAGTTTTAGTTGAAAAGTACTAAACAAAATGAACCCTTGAAAAGCAAAGGGAAGCAACAGAATGAGTTATAATGGCCTTAGAGCACTTTAGTGTGAACTTAGTACAATTACATTTATTATTTATATCACTTAAGTATGGAGGTATTCCTTAAGATCAGACGCATGCACTTTGTTCTACTCATCTTTAATTGAAAGGGGAATAGGACAAACCATGAGTCATACAGGCCCATAAGTCGACTTTCTTGTTGTGAAAAAAATACTGAAGAAGGCCATTCTGGACAACTGTTTGTCAGAATTGGAAGGATTGTGACTTGAAACCGTATTTCAGCACACATATGTTGGAAATAGGTCTATAACTACCTGCAACATGTTGTTTCTAATAATAAACTAAGAGGTATAGATGAAACGTTGTGATGTGATATCATTTATGTTGACCTATCTCCAGCCTTTGACAGGATCATACAAATGCACTGTTCAATAAATCACAGCAATGAGGTACTAATGCAATGTTGATAAGATGGATAGCTGTATGGCTTACAAATATGACATGGTAAGTATCATGCAACAACTGGACAAGTGAAAGTTTAGGTTGCAGTTAAGATCCCACATGCTCCTGTCCTGGTCAAGTCCCTGGCAATTCACTGAAAATCAATATCCTGAAAGTCATAATACTGAAAGTACAATGTTGAAAATTCAAAATGCAGAGCCATCGTCAAATCAACATTAAAATATCTACTTACCTATATGTTTGAAGAGCTGAACTTGCTCACACCCCCTACATCCTGCCAAGCAGGACCCATGTTAGCACTCATTTCTGAATTTCAGTAACAGGTGAATGATGTTGGTAGATAGTGTGGTGAACAATGTACATGTGTGGTATATGTGTGCCTTTAATAGATATATTAAGTTCAGCATTTTAACTTTGATGAGTTTGAATTCTATATTATGACTTTCAGTCTACCACTATTCAGTAGGCTGTCTGGTGAACAATGTACATGTGTGGTATATAACTGAAACTCAAAACAGGCAAAGAGACAAACTGTATAATCCAAAAAACAGGGACATAAACCACGAAACGGCACCAAACAAAGAATATCCAAGTCCTTTAATTAGATTAAGCGCTTTTCGTTTGTCACAGTATGCAAACTTCCTCAGACAGATAAAACCACGTGTAAAAATGCTTTAAATACAAGGTCAATTAACAACTCAGTTAATCAATGAAGTCATTTAAAGGAATACATTCACTTAAAATATATTAACAGACAACGCTGAACTAACTACAGTTGAAAATGAAGACTTTTCTTAATAAACTTAAAACCACTCACAAAATTGTGACTCCTAAACATAACCATTAAAAACAGCACTGTAAAGTAACACTAAAATGTAGGGCTAAAAAAGCTTAACTTACACCCTTGGTTGGAATTACTATAACTAAGGTGTGTCATCTAGTGAGGCTCTTCAGCTTAAGAATGCTACTAATTGAACAGTCCTCATTCAAACCAGGCACAATGTGTGGTATATGTATGCCTTTAATAGATATATTAAGTTCAGCATTTTAACTTCGAAGAGATTGAATTCTATATTATGACTTTCAGTGTACCACTATTCAGTAAGGTATCAGGTACTCATCCAGGACCCATGCTTCTTGAGGTTGTGTTTTGCTGATTTATCTCTTTCATCTGTTATGGATATGGCATGTCTGCAAAAGAACTTCCTTAAATTGATCAGTTAGGCAGAAGAGAATTATATGCTCATAAATGCATCACGCACTAACTATATGAGATTTAGGATACATAGACTGAAAGGTGAATATTTAACACAGAACAGAGTGATTGAAGTGTTGGATTCATTTAAGAGCCTGGGTGTATTAATAGAGCCAGCTTTTATTTTTTTTCCTAATTATATCAATCAATCAGTTAAAGATGGTTATAAAACTCTACACTGAATAAACAGATTTATAAAGTCTAGTTAATCAGAAATTATGAAATCATTGTTTGTAAATTACATTAGACCCAAATCCTTTGGGGAGGTATCTCACTTGACAAATCGATCAACTAGAAAGACCCCAGAGCTTTCTAACCAAAACATCACTGGAATTAAAAACATTATGCTACCAGAAAACCTGCAAGCACTGTCTCTTTATTCCGTGTCTTATAGACTCCTGAGAGATGATCTGGGCCTTGCCTTGCATGCCATTAAGGACCAAATATATTTCCATAAATTTAATAATCCCGCTAATACTAGGACCAGATATGCAAACCTACATCAGCAAATAAATGAAATATGGTGGTGAGAGAGATCCATTATGTAACACCTTCCACATCTCTGGAATACACTTCCACTGCAAATTAAGTGGTAGAATGTACTATATTCCTTCAGATGGAAACTAGATTTCTGGATGGGTATTCAGAAATTCACCCCTGGTTTAACTGGCCTAGCCTTCCATGAAAAGGAGGCAAGGTTTAAGGGTATAACAAGGCTTAAATGGCCACTAGCTTCAGTTAACTTTAATTTATTATGATTTAATGATCCCATAAGTAGAGTTTGGAATAATATTATGGAAACCTTATAAGAAAACTATCATGAGCAAAGTGGAAAGAGTACAGTGCAAAAATAGAACGGGATCCATGGATGTGAAAAATTAAGGGGGGATTTAACAAAGCCTACACTTTTTTATGTAGGCATTGCGCTACAATACTTACACGGCCGTGAATACATTATGATTCAATAAGCTCTGCTGAGCGGCGTGCATGTACAGACAACCAAAGAAAATTCTATGGCATGCAAACCACCTCATAAACAGGTGAATCTCATGCAAATGAGGCAGGTAGAGCAATCCAACATGTAGAAAGCCATCTGTTCAGACCCTGTGTCTGTGCCTGAAGTGTATGTGGAAAAATTCCATGTACAGGAGTCTAGACAGACAAAAAGGGGGTGTAAAACTGTAGAAATGTGGACATAAATCCCCTGAAAATGTAAGACCACATACACATATGAGCAAAACTATTAGTCTGCATTTCAGAAAGATTAAAGGGAATAAGTTAAATTAATATATTTTTTTAAATAATCTTGGCATGTTTGCACTATCCGCTGCAGTGCACAAACATGCTTAATGGAAAAAAGCAAATGGGAAAAAATAGAATTTTATAGTATGTGACAGAAATGTATTATAGGACTTTGTGTGGGGACCTGCAAGGGTACATTGCTGCTGTTGCTAATGTGATTGGGCTATGAAGTGTGTAGTTTCTAGGCTGTCAGCACAGATAAGTATACAAATGAGGTGGGGTTACTTGAATAGCCGAAAGGAGTAATCATGTCCACATATCCCCTTCATGTAGGGTCTTACACCATGTTGATGTTTAGACAGGATGTGGCTGACATCAAAGGGGTATGTCCTCCCACTTCTAAGCTTTTTTAAGCTCCGGTGTGTGTGTTTGTGCATCATGCTGCCTGGCTGAGCGTGTTCTCAAAACTGGATCTATTCGATTAGAAAGTTTGACCTTTGTATAAGCTATGCTGCACAGCACTGTGCTGCACCAGTGTCTCACACTAAAATAGGGCCATTAAATGATATTAATTATATTGTAGGCAGGTGAAATGCATCATAGTTAGTTAATCACACAGTCTGCACCTACAGCAGAGCTGTATAAAGTATGCATGCACCCTGTATTCTGATTTCCCCCAATACTCCGGACCATTGGACTACAGACTTGGGAATTTTAACTGAGATAATGCTAGGGGCTGCTGCACGTCTGCTACATCTATATGTGCTAGATGCTGAAGTCAGTGCTGATGGTGCTGCTGACAATAAGCCTAGAAAGAGAAGGAGAAGAGTGTTCAGGCCCAGGGTAACCTTCCTGGAGCTACATGAGCTGGAGATTGCAGAGCACTACAGGGTAGACAGGGACATACTACAGGAACTAACTGAGCACTGTCACCCTCAACTCAGACCCAGAGCCAACAGACGGAAGCCATCCTATTGGAAACAAATGTGTGTACCCCTTAGTATACTAGCTACAGGTACTTTCCAAAGACCAACTTTGGACATGATGAGGTCTCACAGGCATCTCCATCCAGGATACTCCACCAGTTCCTGGATGCCATGCTACCACATGCTAGTGAGGAAATATCTTTTCCCCTCACCACTGAGGTGAAGGCCAGCAATATGCAACACTTCTACCATGTAGCACACTACTCTGAAGTATTGGGTGCCACAGATTGCACTCATGTACACAATAAGGCACCACCTGGTGAAGAGAGTAGCATTTACTTCAACCACAAGGGGTACCACTCCATCAACTGCCAGGTCATGTGCAATGCCCAGGGGATTATCCTGAATGTGTGTGCTGGCAGCCCTGGCAGTTATTATAAATGCCATATCTGGCACACATCACAGCTGTTCCAGATGTTTGCTAGGTGGGACATCCCATATGGCCATTTACTGAGGGATACTAGTTATGCTCTGGAACTGTGGATGATGACACCCATCAGAAATTCACACACAACCATAGAAGAATGCCATAATGAGACACAAGCACAAACTAAGAACATCATAGAGCATGGGTTTGGCCTTCTGAAGTCATGGTTCTGTTGCCTTGATATATATGATGGAGCCCTGCAGTACTCTCCAGCCACATGTGTACATATGTTCACAGTATGTGCTATGCCGCACTATCTGATCCTGTGGAAACAGTTGCAGCAGGATCAGAAAAGGGAAGGGATGCACACCCCACACCAGTGCTTAGGTCACTACAGCCACAGTCACAGGAGGACTCAGAGGAGGAACCCCCTGCTGATGACCCTGTAGGCAGCCATAGGCATGCTCAGTATGCCCTGGCTTTGGCTAAGAGACAACATATAGCACACTCACTGACAACTTAGGGACCTGGGGACTGACACCTTACTCCTACTCACATACATATAGTAAATTTGATGCCAGGCATCCTACACAACCTGTACCTATCCATGTATTGACTGTGCACTGCTTGCATCAGGCAGAGTTAAACCTGAAATACAGTTCTGTCAATTGCTGCATTTGCAAGGTAAGTCTCTAACCTATGCAGTTCTTATAAGGATTAGTATGATATGGTATGGGATCTGCTACATTTATACAAGTAAATATTGTGGGCTATTTGGACAGAAGTAACATCCACATGGGATTACAGATACCCCGTCCACTATCATACGTCCTTTAATAGTCACTAGGCCTCATGCATGGAACATTCCCTACATCAGTCAAGGGAGATCTTAAACAGAGGGGTTACATGATATTTGGGCTACTGTGTATCCCAGCAAAACATGAGGCGCTGTTCCCCCACCCCCAACACATCAGTGTTCCATATAACTGCTATAACAGTAACTCATCAATGGCATATTAACAGTCCAAGCAATCTCGAGGCAGTAACATAGAAATGTATCATACAGTGTATGTCTCACTTAACATAGGAATAACAACATACCCATTTATGCTATTGATTGGGTAATAAATGACTACTCACTGTGTGGCTCAGTGGCTTAGCAAAGTTAGCATGGGTGATAGCGTTGATGGTTCTAGTTTGGAAATATCCACATCATTTGGATGTGAGGTATTATTATGTTGGTGTTTTCACAGATTGGTTGTCTGTGTGTGATGTAACATTATTAACCTCTGGAACATATTAATTACATCAGACAGCTGAAGAACGCTGTGCACAGTTTGAGTGAAGTGATGTACTGCTGACACAGGGACAGATGTCATTGACTGTAACACACAAAATCCTGGACTGGAGTACAGGTAGGTGTAGCCTAGAGTCAGTTTATAAGTATTGATGATCCCAATGGGGATGCTGATACAGTTAGTTACACAGAGTGCAATTCTGTTGTACCTTGCCCAAAATGACTTCTTATGCATAGTTATGTCTATACATACATACATATATATATGTATACATATCTGTCAGCTGCTGTCTCTCTCTCCCATAGATAGTATACCTATCTCTATGTATATGCAAATACATCTGAGATGTCTCACCATATATCTATGTAACACACACACACACACACACACACACATGTATATATATATATATATATATATATATATATATATATATATATATATATATATATATATATATATACACACACATATATTTATATATATTTATATATATATATATATATACATATATATATATTGTGCACACACAGCTACATTTCTGTATTCATCCCTGTTATATACATACATATGTGTGTAGATGTCTGTATTCTCCTACATACCCTGATAATGGTGAGTAAAGCTGTAATATCACACATCTATAATGTTGCAAAAAGGTCCAAAGTAAGGACTCAGCAGTACATAAATCACTTACTTACAGACTCCTGTGCATGCTGGATGTCACCACACATACAACAACAGGTGAGCAGGTGGTGTAATGTATAATGTTTTCTATGCACACATGGACAAGGCACATTGTTCTTGCCCACAGGCTTACCCATCCAAATGCAAGCAGCCACCTATGGCCAATATGGTTGCTGTAGCCACATAGCTAGGATAAATAACAGTTATCTTACTGCTAGACTACTAAATGCAGATGACAGTACAAAGCAATTTCACTCTGCACACCACAGATGCTGTTCAACACAAGGGTATTTTTTGCAATCCACAAGTAGTTTGCCTGCAGTCACATCTAAAACAGACATCAGCTGTGGTGTGTATTTATTTATTTATTTATTTGCATTTGTTAAAAACAATATTATGGGTACAATGGATAGGATTTATGAAAAGGTGTTCTGAGCAAGATCTCTGAATTTGTGGTTAGGTATATTACATAGTTTGTAAGAGTAGTTAGGTAGGAGTTATAATCTCACTCCAGGCTACTTGGTGGGTGTGCATGTGTGCGCGTGCATGTACCCCCCTCCAAAACAACTGAGAATCCCTCATTGACTATGAAACTGCAATAGTTCTACACTTTTTGGCCCTCAGATTTTCTGCCATTTTCCAAACTGCCCTCTTCTACAAGGCCTGCTCATGTCATTAACCTTAAGACTACAAGCTGCCGTTGTAATGTCAGGTAGTGTCACGTTCATAGGTGCCGGAACCATAGGGCAAGGGGGGATGAGTGCCGTCCCACTTTTGCAGCGGCAGGTTGACAATAAAAAAGTGCCAAGGAACACAACTGGATACGTTTCAGAAATGCTCAACATTTCTGCACTTTTTCCCTATTTCACGATCCCAATACAAACCATGAGCATTGCTGTGTTAAAAAATGTTAACCGGACTGTTTTTCTGAAATAGTACACTGTTTTACTGTACTGTTTTGCTTTTGCTTTTGAAAACCAGCTGTGTCACCATGGTAACCCTTGCCTCTGTCAGTAAAATGCTGATGTCAGAACGGCTACATACAAGGAGTAGTTTTCCACAATTTCCCTCCCACAGACTGATGTAAGCACGATCATATTTGCATTCTATTGAAAAAAATCCAAAGACCCACCTATCATTTGATATCACAGCTCCATAGCCCTTCCCATGCAATAAGGTCTTTTAAAGCAGCTGCATGAAGAATGGAACTCCTTTTTTTAGTAGTTGCTGTGACAGATAGTATTTTGCTGTTGGACCGTATCAAAGCTTCTCTTTATTTGGCAGTGTTTCTTACTGTATGCCTGCACCATTTGCTAAATGGTGAGGTTGTTAACTTTTTTTTGTCCACATCATAATTTTTGCAGTGGATTTTTCATTGCGGCATATGTTTTTCTTTTTTTTATTGCAGATTGGAGACCATGTTGAAAGAAATGCACTGTTTTAGAAATGCTCTTTACTATGCAATCTTGGGGCAACAGCTTTTTTCACTTTCATTTACTTCCCAAGACACTCTTCTGTTTATAATTTTAGATAAAGCCAAGAATAAAGGGGAAATAGCAGTGTTAGTGCAGATATTGGTGTCTGTTGCATTTTATTTCTGAATTCTATAGGTTCAGGCAAGCATAAAGGATTTTAGTGTCAGTTGATTGATTGTGCATACATGGGCTACCTATTGGAGGGGTCGCTGGTGAAAGTTTTCATTTTAGTGTCATTTGAGTCTATGCCTTTGATTACTTTATTCTTAGTATACTTGAGCTTGTTTTATAGGACAGGTCATGCCTTGTGCTGTTAGATGTTATAGTCTTTTTAAAATGACACCTAGTCCTATGTAATGTATGTTTATTTTTGAGAGCTTGGTTAGAGTCATGACTGAACAGAATTCCTGATCCCTTAAGTAGGTCATAATTGCTCACCCAGAAATGCAGAACAATTTCAAATAGGTTACTTACAACCAGGAAGCTCATGCGGTGGTCAACATGTGTTATTTTATACCTACAGTGAAGGTCTTTTGATGGATTGACATGGATATCCGTTTAAATAAAATTTTAAAGCTAAATGTATATTATTCCCCATTTAAAATTGGATCCTATGGTGAACAAGAATGTTCAAATACTCATCACAATGAAGTGCACTTGAGAGATTTGCTTCTTAGGAGGATTAGACCAATACATAACAGTTTATCAGTGATGCTGAGCATACCTCTCAACTGTTTCTAATATGTACTTGACATTTTTGTCTGTCTGTCTGTCCCTCCTAAAGTAGAATTTTTTTTTCTTCTTTTAAAATGGGGTAGAGCAGGGTGAAATTATTTAAAATACGTGGACACACTACTGAAATCATTGGGGGAAATGTTTCATGTTGGTGTGATTTGAGTACCTGAGCATATATTTACTTAATTTTGATGTCAATTGAGTGATTGTACTGACATGTGTTGAGTACTTGTACATTTTTGGGAATATGACTGGAAAGGCCATCGGGGATATAATTTGTTTTGTTGTCAAAGGAGTGATTGTGCATTCATGGGCTAACTACTTGAGGGGCCGCAGGGTAAAGTTTTCCTTTTGGTGTCATTTTGAGTGTTTGTGCATCCCTGGGAAAACTGGAAATGTTGGGGGATACTTTTTATTTTACTTTTCATGGTCATGAAGTGGTTGTGCATACATGGACATACTAAAGAAGGGGTCAGTGGGAGAAGGGTGTCATTTAGGTGTCAGTTAAGTGTGTTTGCATTCGTGGACATACTAATGAAGGGTAGATGGGGGAAAAGTTTTTTTGGTGTTTGTGCATACATGGAGATACCCCTAAAGAGATCACTGGAGGAAATTGTTCCTTTTAATGTCAGTGAACTGGTTGTACATACATGGGACCCAGGCCTGGTGTACATTTCCTTTTCCCCATTCACTGTTCTAGATTGCATTTAAACTAGGTAATAGATGAACTTAGCTTCAAATGGACGGGAAGCCTGTTCCATAAGAGAGGCAGTCTCTGGGATTCATCTGTCTTTCCTGCATGTTCTGTTTAAGTCACAGACAAAACTCAGGCCCCTAGAACTTGTATTTCTGGTACTCATTGAATTACAAATATGTAGAAGATACATAAATGTGGGGTTTGCAGATGACTTGTAAGGCAGGCATAGATCACCCATCAGTAATCCATAGAAGACTGAGTAGAGGGAAAGGGCTTTAAGGCATCCTGCATAAGGCAGGTTTGTTATACCTTGGTTTCATTCTGTACAGACCCTCTGAGGTCACTGTAATTGCTGCATATGATTGGTAAAGTACATACCAAAGGGACCACTGTACTCTATGATGGATCTGATAATGGTAGCGTACAGTGCGATAATGACCTCTTTTGACGAAGATGCACTGCCTTTATTTATAAGTTTGTGATCACTAAGTACCCTCTCACCCTCTGTGCCCCCCCCCCCAAGCCTTCAACAGCTTCTGACAGCTTTGGTCACGTGCGTGAAATGCTATGATCTAAAAAGTGTAAGAGTAGTTAGGCAGGGGTTTTAATCTCACTGTAGGTCACGTGTGTGTGTGTGTGTGTGTGTGTGTGTGTGTGTGTGTGTGTGTGTGTGTGTGTGTGTGTGTGTGTGTGTGTGTGTGTGTGTGTGTGTGTGTGTGTGTGTGTGTATGGATTACCCTGCAAAACAACTGAGAATCCCTCATTGACTATGAAACTGCAATAATTCAGCATGTTTTGGCCCTGTAAGTTGCTGCCAGTTTCCAAACTGCCTCTTCTACAAGATCTGTTTATGTCATTAACCTTAAGACTACCAGCTGCCATTGTAATGCCAGACTTAAGCTGTGGCACGTGCTTGGCCTGCTGATGTCATCAAGCATAAGATGTCCTAAAGAAATGGTAATAACAGACTTGAGGTATAGCTCATGCGTCATGTACTGTGGTCTGTGGAGTGTACCATTAGATAGATAAGTGTTCTAATCTACATGCAGTCAATTTGCAGTGAGTGTGTGTGTGTGTGTGTGTGTGTGTGTGTGTGTGTGTGTGTGTGTGTGTGTGTGTGTGTGTCCTGTAAACAGTAAGTGGAAATTATACTATTCTCAATGTAGCCAGGTTTGTGTGTGTGGTTGTTACATAATTTTACATCAGCTTATGAAATCATAGGATCTTTAAACCTTAGTAGCATAATAGCCCTACAGCCCTCACAGTCCTAGCCAGGTTTATACCCTTATTTACATGATCATCACATATTGCCCCTAACCACAAGGGACACAGGCAGAAGCCTTGTGGTTAAATGATGGTCACTCAGCTAATCATACAGATGGCATCTGATGAGGTCCACTGAGGTGTTGCTTGCCATTAGGCAAGATTCTGTTTCAAAGGTGTGTTAACTTCTGCTAGACAGATCTCTCCCACCAACATGTATTACTAATGTCACATACTAGGTTAATGTCCTAAGAGTGAGTAAACCATGTATGATGCCTTATACAGATATGCAGCATTTCCAACCAAGCAGGGTCACACTTTGCCCCATATGCAAGGCAAGGCAGAGATCCCCTCTGAGTAGTCTATATGCCACAGGCTACAATGACCACTGATTTCAGACTAAGCCCATTGAACAGATACTGAAGAAGTGAAGTTCCCCTCCAAGGGACCATTGTGTTGCGTGCAACTGCCAGTAGTGCTTGGGAAGGTACATTACCAAATTGCCGTTACACACAAATACTGGCATGCTGAGGGAAGTGTACATGGAGGTTATGAGTATGTCAGTTTCAGGTGACTGTGCCCTCAGGTATGACACATGATTCCCATCTTACCACTGGAGAGGCATGGTGTTCTCAGCTACATTAGGTGTAAACCTGTGTGGCCAGGCCTGTGTACCCAGGTCTATCACCCTTGAGCAGGTACCTCACATGTTACAACTGATGTGCTACTTAGCAGGAACATAGGCGTTGCTGATGGAAATGATCCTACATATATATTTGCATGGTGTTTATGGCCAGTAGTATGTCAGCAGGCATTTGTTCATCGATACCCTCTTGTAGGATATTGACATCATTCATAGAGTCTATGACTGTTCACAGTTTGCAGGCATCAGCCAACATTGTCAGCCACAGATAGTCAGTATTACTTGTATCATGGTTAAATGGATTCCAAGCAATACAGGACACAGGACTGAGCCCTGTTGAATACTGCTTTTTACAGATCAGCTATTGGAGGTGGATTTCTCTATTTTGAGTATGTGTGTCATCAATGAGCCACTTAGTAACCCCTATAATGCTATTACCATGGTTGCCTAAGTGGGTGCTTTTGTCAATGATGCCTGAGTGGGGGTTTATGTCACAAGGCTTGGCTATGTCCAGGGGGTTGTATGCCCTGCTGTCCCCTCATCCAGGTCCTTGGTGACTGCCTCGGACATGTCCACCATGTTTAACAGCCATGATCTCCTTGTCAGATATCCAAACTGTGTAAAGTCAATTGTTTGTATGTCCACCATGTTTAACATCCATGATCTCTTGTTAGATATCCAAACTGTGTACAGCCAACTGTTTGTAGATCACATAAATGTTTGATGATCACCTCCATGATGATTTGCCCAATGGGATTACAGATATTGCTACTCAGGCAAGTAGGTATATAGTTACGGTGGTTGGTGGATGCACCACCTCTGTGCAAGGGGATAACAGTTGCCATTGTCCAGTCAGCTGGGATGCAACCAGTGGTTACGGTTTGATTGCAAGGAGTTCCTAATGGTGTTAGTATTCCATGGTGGATCTCATCTAGGATTCAGCCTGGGATGTTAGCATGTCCAATAGATGCTGTGTATCCCCCATACAGAGGGCTGTTACAATCTGCTATGTAGACATGGAAGATATGGAACAGGTTGTATGAATGCCATGTGGCACATGTGGTGGTTGATCCACAATCTGTGGGACAACAGTTAGTTATGAGTACAGGCCCATTATATGTGGTATCATTATGTACGAGTTCACTGACAATCTGGGCCTGTCCTCTGAGGTTATACATGTAACTACACTGTGCATTGTGCTTCTCCTTTGTGGGAGAGGCTAGTTTGTTGCATATTGTTTCTACATGATGTCACACAAACACTATGTGCTTATTTTAGTTGAGGAGGTTGTCCCTCCATTTTAGGGGGCACCCTTACCCCAACTGTCACACAGCAATGCCCACCTCTTATTGCAGAGCCTGCTAATGACAGTTGTCCACCACACAGGTTTGCTGTGCTATGAGGAGATCGTGTTCCTCCTGACAGGTGCAGCAAGTCTATGCAGTTGTACTGCTGTTTACATAATGCATGGATGTAGAGCACTGCATACTTACCTTTCCCATCTGAGGGGGGAGGTGTAGTCACACTATGTAAACCAACCTATAGTAGGTAATACATTGCTTTTTAAAGTATATTTCTGTATTTTCTGCAAGGGTGGTTAGGCCTGATAGCTTTAATGAGACTGATCTGTGGTCAGAGCTCACAAGGGAGGACCTTACAGAGGTGGGCTGCAGTGGTCACCTATATTGGGAAATACATGAAGCGCTACATCACCTCACCTTGTGGTGATGTCATACCACTTGTCTATGGCATTATAGTTAAGGATATGGACTAACCTTTGGGCAAGTGAGCTTCAGCATGACTAAGCAACACAGTTGGTGGTTACTTATTGTCACCCCAAAGCATGGTGCACTGATATATCTCGATAGACACATGTACATTCAAATAAGCACAATGGGTGTCTGGATTCATGGAGCTGCTCCTGTAGCTGGCAATGGCTGGATTAGATGCCCTTCCAGCAGTGAAAAGCAGCTGCAGTGTATCTGGGAAAGAATAGTGTTTGACTAAATCTGGATGTGTACCTATCCTTAATGAATATGTATACACCACCTGCATTACCTTGTACGCTGTCAGTTTGAGGTCTGAACATGTGAAAGGACATGTAGTCTGGAATAGCTGTGGTGTTGTCCACAGCTATGAACCAGGTGTTTTTGACTGCACAAATGTCTGCGTATTCCAAGGTGGAGACACCTTCCACAGAGCGGTATTTAGTTTTGCCATTTCCAATGTGTAGCAGCATAACCGTGATATTGTATGAAGATGGTATTCTCAATGGAAAGTTTTCCCTCCAGACAGTGTCTATAAGATGCACTGTGGGGGTGTCAGCAGCCTTCGACAGTACTCAAAATCCAAGGGTTGGGAGATGAAGATCATCTCTGCCAAAGCATTGACGTCTGTTGATCAAGTCATCCCAGGCAGACATGTAGTGGATCCCCTTACAATAACACCACACACTAAGACAATTATTGACATCCCTCATTTTCTGTGTGTATTGAGCCATCATCCTAGGTTATGGTCAAATGTAACTGAAAGCTATGGGCATACCTGTGAGAGACACAGAGTGTGCAATTTCAGTCATGTGTCTGCATACAGTCTGGTGATGTATGTCTCTAGTCGTAGACACCAACAGGAAATATGATGCCATCATTATGTCACCTCATATTCCTTGAGTTGCGGCAATGTGTGGTATGGTATATCATGCCAACCCACAGACAGCTGTGATGTTTCCCATATGTAGCCTGGTGATACAGACATCAATGTGTCTCAAGATGTACTCACCTATGAATAATAATTTGCTTTTGTGTTTTGCCTCAAGTGTGTGACCGGTGAGACAGTGGTGCATGTACTATTATGTGTACTGTACTCTTCAGAGGTAGGATTTTCTGAGGTGTCTGTTGTTTGGGAATGTGTCTCATAAAGAGCTGCACACATGCATGTGTGTGTGATGTGGGTGTGGGGGGTATGGGTGGTGTAGGAGTTAAGCTGTGCATGTTGGCAAAATGCTCATTGCCATATGTACTGACTGCTGTGTGAGACACCATAGAATCAAGATTTGAAGTACAGTCACATTTGGCACACATTATGTTTGTGTGGCATAGGAGTAGAGGGGTGAGTACACTTTCCATGTGTCATTAGCGGTCATTGACAGTGCAATTAGCAATACATTCATGCTTGTGCCTAACTATGGTGTGCATGCTCATGCACACCATAGTTAGGCAATGTCATGATAGATGGTGAAATGTAACATGTCACCTTTATGTAGGTGCCCTAAGGTAGCACTTGACACCGTGCCATACAATGCTTTGCTAGCTATGTGGACCTTGAATTGTCCATAATCCTGTAATTCGGAATGGTCCTAATACTATACTTACAAATGCAACATTGTGCAAGAAATGCAAAGTTAGGGTCATGCTGCCACACCCTTGGGGTTGACAGCCTGAAACACAGTGTTTGTAGGCACACCTTGCAGTGAAGATGTGGATACCCATGCATGCACAGAGAATTTGTTCAACTTTTCTGACATTAGGTTGGGCTTGCAAGCATACAATGCCTGTCAAGCAGCCACACAGCAACCTATTTGTTGTGTAACATAATGTGGGAACACAGAGATGTGTTCTGGGTACATAACTGTACAGTATGACATACCTAGGAAATGTGGCAGGTGGACACACTTTGGCCAAAAGTGGCCAGTCCTCTGCAGTAGGCTTCACAGCCATATCATGCAGATATCCACCAGTAATCTGTTCAAGAGCAGGATATATGAAGTGCCATGAAATTGTCACCTAAGATGGATTACCAGCACTGTACTGCTTGTTTCAGCAAGCCTGGACATCTGTGGCATTAGACATTGCACATTATATTGTGATGCTGCAGTTTTGCTCCTAATCACCATCTGGTCAGTTCTGTAGTGATGTACCATCAACCCTGGTACAGAAGGCATAATACATGCAAAAGCCAACTGCTTGCTCAGGTTGCTAATCAAGGCATCTACCTGGAGGAAGGCATGTGAAGCATACAGAGCCTTTCATGATGTGGGACAACCATGTGGATAAACAAACAGGATGTGTAAGATTTTGCATGTGACGACAGAAAAGTATCTGAGCATGGTATCCCATGACAGAGTGGTTGTGGTGAGACCAGCAGTATTAGTAGCCAGGCACCAGCAATTGAGGGGACTCCCCTGCTTTCTGAATAATTAGCATAATAATTGTGTGCTTTCAGCACACACCTCTTGAGTAGTGTCCAACTGCAAAATACCTGTGTAAAACCTCCCACCTTACCTTCACTGGGTAAATATATTATACTTGCCTCCATTGTTTGTCTGTGCTCTGTACAAACACCTGGGATGACTCTTCCTGGAATACAATGAAAGTAACTGCAGTACTTAGTTGCACAGAGGAAAACTAGCATGCAGTGCCAAGCAGTGTCCCCAGATCTCTCATTCGTCTGATATGTATAACCATGAAAGGAGTTAGCATGGATATGATCAGTAATGATGCCGTACACTTACTGACACTGGGCCATACACAGTTTGTTTTGCTCAAGGGTAGATTATGCCTACATACCCTAACTGGTGGACTTCAGTGAGTGTTACAGTATGCAATGGATGATGGGAATATAACTCACTCCACCTACCATGGCTGGACAAGACGTTTGACAATATTAAGCCAACAAATCTTGCTGGAAACTGTGTAGATTATTTACAGAGTGGTATGATAGGTGATGGATAGCCAAGTGTCTGATAGTCATAATCTGGGAAGATAGCATTGGGTAGACCTATGCTTCAATGATGTCAGTCACCACTGGACTTCCCTCAGACTCCATTAATGGAGTACCCCTTATAGCCATTCCCTTCTCTACAGTCATGGCCACTATCAGTGACCTCTGACTGACTACATTAGCAGGTGATTGCATATTAGGAGCTGTCACTGAATCCTACACAGAACAAACCATTATCCAGGATGGCACGAGACATACATTCAGTTGTTAGAGCCACTGAGAAATATTAAAGGCCAAGGAATGCGCAATACTATCCTTTTGGAAGTCATCCACCTCTGGAAAATATAGCAGTGTCCACACACCGCACACAGTTGAGGTGTTATCCATGGACATATGGACACAGTGAGTAATGTAGCCTTTCACTTTCACTTGTCAGTAAGATGTGGGGATCCATTCAATTTTGCACAACCTATACAGAACAGTATGGCATGTAAATCCTAGACTGTCATTGTTATACCGTATTTGGCACTCATCACATCTACCATTGAGTGCAATGGCACCTTTGCTATGTCACTACACAGGCATATCTTACAACTGGAGCAGCCACACAGGTTCCATGATAAACCAATACACATTGCAGATAATATGTCTGATGCAGTCTGTGTCAAGAGCATACATGTGTAGTCCGTCTCCTACATGCTTTGGAAGGGATATGTATGGCTGCCATACAAAGAGGTGTCAAATCCTACTGAGTACCTCCTACTTATCCAAGACAGAACTAACACATGTATTACCTGTTTTACATCATTACACCATCACTGTGGTATACATGGTACATGCTGGAGAGACAGGTATGTAACACAGACACTACACCCTATATGTAACAGGTTCCCCATGTATGTGAAGCACATCTGCTGTAATGCACATCATGTGCAAGTTACACAATGGGATGCAGAACAAGACAATCATGACTGGTGTAGGACAATTGTCTGTAATGGACATAGGAAATATGTAGATGGGTCATCTTCATCACCATAGCTTCTAGATGTGTTAGATCCAGAAACCCTGGTGACACTTATCAAGGGTATCAGACCATGTCATAGATGAGGGATGCATGAGTAGGCTGCACAATGCCATTGTCCTTGTTAGCCTGTTATACACATATGCCCATATAGAACCATGCACCTATATCACTGTAACTTTCTGAAGACATATGTCTTCTGTACTGACATTCCATCTTGTGCTGTGACACCTAAGTGTTTATTGTCACTGTTTATCCATAGGCGTCCCCTACAGACTCCTGAAACTGAACCATAAACAGGTCTGTGACACATCTGTCATTGTGTAAGTATACAGCCATTACAACATCATGCAACATAAGGTACACAATTAATGTGGTTTACTCATTACAAATGTCAGCATACAGCATTGTCAGTAAACAGTACAAGTGGCATAGCAAAGAAACATTGAATTACACAATTACATATTAATTTATAAGTCACCCTGTGCATCAGACACATAACTTCATTTCCCTGCATCAATGACAATGATGACAGGGAAGTGACACAGGTATCATCACTTGCACAGTGTGCTGTGTGGGGGTGCAGTAGGCCTAGGCTGGCCCAATAGGTTGAAAGCATGTGTTTGAGTCAGGAAGGGAAGCAGGCAAGATGGACCATGGAAACGTGCCCTTTGTGTCTGTAGATGACCTGAGTTTGACAATTGTGTGTGAGTGTGTGCATGAACACAGTCAAGTTCAGTGCTATCCCTACATGTGTGTATGTTGGACAACTGTGAACAGTGCATGGTAAAGCTGACCATCTCTGCCCCTGAACACATGAACTGGCTCTGCCAGGAGTTGCTCTAACACCTCCATGGCCAAGGTCAGAAGTGGTGCTAGTACCTGACAGTAACTGCTGTCTGCTAGGACCATGTCCTTGCTGGGAATGCCCAGGACCATCAACCCATGGCCTGCCATGTCTTGATGTGGACAGCACACTCCCCTCTCGAGCGCTGAATGTACTGCCACTATGGCAGCGTGATTGAGCATGGCCACGTGGACTCTCAGCAGATGTAGTTGCTGACCTACGTCCACGTCACCGACACTCAACTCCAACCAGACATGCCATCACAGACAATGTTCATTTCAAGACAGGTATTCTGTCATCTGTCTCAGACCACCTTCTTTCCACTGCATCAGTGAACCGATCCAAGGTATCACTAATGTGGTGGAGGCAGTCATGGATGTCAGACTGTGCTGCATCCATAACCCTGAGAATTCATCTGGAGTTCCTTTCAGAATG
This sequence comes from Protopterus annectens, assembly GCF_019279795.1. Taxonomy (NCBI): domain Eukaryota; kingdom Metazoa; phylum Chordata; order Ceratodontiformes; family Protopteridae; genus Protopterus; species Protopterus annectens. Next base: position 659,006,976 of record NC_056751.1, read on the forward strand.
TGCCTGTGCCTCCATGATGGCCCGAAACATACACTGAGTGACCCGTGATGAGACACCTGCAACAGGTAATGGAAGGACAACCAGCCTCCTATGAGCACCCCTATCAATCCACCTGTGTGGAACCTTGCCAGCTCTTTGGCTATGACCAGTGTCTACAATTGCTGGAGCCATAGTTGCCACACTTTTCTGTTCAATATCTCCACCCTCTGACTGTCCAATATCTGTGGCTTCTGGGGATTGGGTATGTGCAGACATATTGACTGGGTGCGGTAATAATGAGCGCAGAAGAGACATGTAAACCTCTGCAACAAATTCAGCCACTGAAACCTCCACCTGTGCCTCACTTTGACCACCATCATCATCAGAGTCTGAAGAAACACTGACATCAGGTTGACTAGGGGACAGAGACTAACCCCACTGGTCACCTGTGTTAAGAAAGGAAAAAGCAGTACATTAATACCTGCACTATTATGCTCTGAAGTACTATGTTGCAATATATGTAAAGCTGTATACACTATTGCCACTATTACATACCTGTTTAACCCCAGCCTCATATAGCAGGACATAAGGACATTACTTTTCCCACAAACGTCTGTAGTTACTTGTAAATAAAAGCTGTTTCCACTGCAATCTCATCAGCAACAATGAGGTACGCTATTGACATTTGTGAAGGCTCTGCACAGTTGAGATATATGGCAATCTGTAATGTCCTGACAATACTGTCCCATCTATCAGTGCTGTCAGACCTACAAGACATAGCTATGACTCTAATGTGTGTACAATCACAAAATATCTGTGCAGTTGGCAATCATGCCAACAGTACAGCAATCCAGCCAGCAGGCCTGGGATGACATTTTAGAGAATACATTGCAGTAAATCTACATCTGTAACAAAATAGTATTGTGCTTACCAGGAGCAGGACCACAGCCTTGTCCAATTCCTGAGGGACCTGTGAAATGTTGAGGGAGAAGTAATGTAAACACCACCACATGTTGCACTATAAGAGGGTAATATGTTCATATATCTCACATTTACAGTAGTTATTTTGTTAACTGCTATGTTGGTCAAAATCTGAGCATGAGATTCAAGCTGCAGTTGATCCCCCCCAAAGAACAAGCACCTGACACTCATGTAAATGTATCTATACACTGACACACTGAATGCTACAGTATTCTAATGCTGATCAAACTAAGCCTACCTAGATGCTGCTCTGCCATGGAAACTGTGGCACCCACATCCACGATATACGATGGATGCCTGGGAACTGTTGTGTAATCCTAGGTTTGCCAGGAATTCCTCAGTAGCTGAGAGTGGTTGTTCTGCTGCTGGCCCTCCACCAGTGAAACCACAATCCCTGGCCACATCTACTGTTGTTTTGCATGCAGCATTAATCATATCTGTGGCACAGTGTCAAACTTCTTCATATGTCCAGCTCTGGTGACCTATGGGGTTCACATCACAGACAAGGTCAGCCCACAGTGCTGCCTGCTGTTGCCTGCCTCCCCCTGAACAGTAGGAGTTCATGGTGTTGATGGAGGCCTTCCAGGATGATATCATTCTCAGCATCCATAAAAGGGGCACGCCATCTGGCATAAATGTTTCCTGAAGAACAACAAAATGGGAACACGTCAGAATAACATACATGAAAGTACACTATGTAGAGATACAGCAAGGACAGAATAGCTGGCATTATTTCCTGCTTGATCACACCTGTCATATTCCACTGTGTGCAGACATACTAAGCGTGTGGATACAACTCAGATACTAGCAATAGTCAGCTGTTCCCTTGTATGCCATCACAGATACTGTTGTATTATCACACACCCAACACAGGAGTCTATTGTAGTGTGTCCTGTAGGGGCAACCCCCCCTGATAATATGTCAAAACAGCAGTGCAAACAAATAGCAGTGTGGTATTACAACCACTATAATGGAACATTTCCATGAGACCAGTGTGTCACATTCACATAAAATATTCCACCCTTGATGTGCTGTACATCCTCTGTAGGTGTAAAAAATGTAAAGATCAAGGACATGTCATCATTTCAGTGCTAAGAAAGGCTTAATGCTGTAATCCCCATTCCCCCTATGCATATTCAGACATACTGTATGCATCATTTTGTAAACAAAAAGGCTACATACCTGATAGAGTACAATACTTCTTTGTTTATATGTGCAGATATATAAAGTGTTTTGCAATGCGTTTACTGTCTGAAGAAAGTCTCATACAAACTGGTTCCTCTACCAAGCTGTTTGCCTTTTTAACATGATTCTCATTACCAGGTAATTGGCTCTTAACCAATCTGTGGCTCTGAAATGCTAATTGCAGCCAACACAGCTGATTTGCAGTATAATCAGCCAATGATATGCAACCACTGAACAAGTTATATGACCTTCATGTAGATTAGAAGCCCTTTCTGATATCTCGTGCTGGACATTCCTGGGGTCAAAATACTATGTCATCCCAGATGGTAGGTCTGTAGCAGGTACTGCTACATAGAGATGTTTGTGCTATAAGCTGAAGCTGATTCTGCAGGTAATAGGCATAGGCAGAGAGTGTGAGCACTTTGGAGGACAAAAAGCTGTAAAGAGTAACTGTGGGAGCTGTGGCAGCCTTGTTGTAGAGGCAGGACCAGAGTGAGGGTGCCCATTCCACTTCAAATTAAGGCATGTGTTTAAGGTTAGTATGTTAGGCAATGGCATCACTAACAGAGTACTAGGCAACATGTTTGTTGTGCCCTTGAGCAACATAAGAGTCAAATATACCATTATGTCAACCATTTGGGCAACAGTCAGGTCATGTGTTACATTTTGGTAGTCATTTGGAACATGTGTGCTTGCAGTCCTTGTTAAAGCAGGATCTCCATATATGTATGTTAGTTGAGCAGCTGGATTAATCTGTAATATCATTACGAAATGGCTGTGTGCTGCACTCTGATATTAGTGACCCTCGCTTGCATTACCTGAGTTAAAATCCTCTGTGAATGCATATTAATGCATGATCTGATATTTATGCACTTATAGTGTTGCTATAGGGATATGTCAAGTGTTTTTCTATCTGCAGGCCTGTGACTTCCATTAGTGAAAATCAAGAATTTCATTTGAAGTGCATTGTTTGGATAAAAAGTACATGACTCAGTCATTCATTGATGGCTTTACAATAATGTAATTTAAATGCTATATGCCACTGGATTTGAACCCAGGACTATGTGTGGCAAAATTTACTGCTTGCAAAGAATTTAACAGATTGAGCTACTGAGTCACTGCTACAGCAGGTGTATTTGTGAAGGTATACATGCACACATACAGTCTATGATATATCTCCATTATATCCATTAGTATGTGCCTGGCTTTATAGGGATGTATTTCTCTATCAGAGCCCCAGTTGAACATATATTTTGCCATTAAGGGTTTAGCAGGTGTACTTGTACATGTTGCTGTTAAAAGTGCCCATTTACGTGGTATTAGAGACCTTAGTTACAATCATTAGTGTTCTCTGGCGTCATAGTGATGTGGTCCTGTACCAAACTGGAAATTGCACTCCCAGTTTTTTCATTACTTTTTCAACAAGTCTGCACGATGTGGTGCGATGTGCAGCTGTGCTTACACACACTTAATTATGACAATTTACCATTACTATATTTTGCTTTAACCACCTGTTTTAATTAACAGCTTTGTGGCTTGGCAGGTTAATGCAGTGGTCTGCAGGTGAGATGGTCTTGAGTTTAAAATAGAGGACAGATGTTTATTTTGTACATGTTTATTATCATTTAAAACTCATATATTAATATAGCTTCATTTAGCTGAGCTTAGCAATGATGAGCAATGAGACGCAGCATGTCACACAGCGTCGTGCAAAAATTTTTTAAAGAAACGAAAAAAGGGGAGTTAGGACAGTGGTGAAATAGGGCACAAACAAGGGGAAAAACATAGTGAAAGGCAGGTAGGTATGTGTAGGAAGGGTGTAGGGAAGAACCGTATCTATTCATTTCTTGTACAGCAAGAACTGTGCACTTTGACAGAATTTGTAAATGAATTTGGACTGTCACTCCCAGAGAGAGGGGTGAAGACAACATAACTGCATTGTCAAGCCAGCTGGACAGAATTACATGTGTCTGGTGGACATGTGCATGAAATAGAGAGATATGTATGGGAAGATATTTTTTGGGGGGACAGGTGCCAATTTTTTTTTAAGGTGAGAGTGGAATGTTGGGGAAAGGATATAGGTACAAGTTTGGGAGTAAATTGAAAAGGTGAGGAAGCTTTTGCAGGCAGATAGGACAGCAGACTGGGGTGGTGTGTGACACAAGAGGAGAGTGAACATCTAGGACGGGGAGCGTGTTGTGGAATCCCAATCTCAAGTATCTCCACAAAGTAGCAGTATGACTCAAGTCCCACCCATGGGAGTGTCAGCATTGCTCTTTCACTGGCCTTGTAATGACAGTAGTGGAGGCTGGGCTCCAGGATCAGGCTGCTTCACCAGGGTGGCCAGCATGTCCTCTGACTGGTGCAGGTGGCAGTTGGCATCCAAAACCATGGAACACAATCCTGCACACCAAACCTGGCAGTTCACCATGGGTGGCAATACCCCCTTCACCATCGCTCCCAGAGGGGAGATGAGCCCCATCGTGAGGGGTGGAACTACCCAATGCCACAAGTTGTGCAGGGGCAGCAGAGGGGACACTCCTGGGCTGGTTCACAGACCTGGTGGGCCCAGGTGCCAAGGCCAGATGAGCCAAGATAGATGGATCACCTGGAGCCAGCCTACCTTGTCGTGCTGTTGCAAATTAGATATAAAGATAATTTAAGGTTAGTAATAACCAAACCAATGTTAGTATTAACATAATGGAATATAATATTGATTGATCCAAATGGAACACAACATTAAATAACATAATAGTTAAGTATGTTACAGCAAACATGAAGAAATAACCCATAACACCAACAAAACAGTTAGTTTAAGAGAATATATTAATATTACATCACAATAATAAACATTAATAAATTAAAGAAGATAAGGGGAGGGGAGAGAGACAAAAACATACCACAAGTGAAGTCACAGATGATATTAATATACAGACTGCTAATAGATACTTCTACAGGTGTGCAGTGTCAGTGGTGAGTACAGTGACTCATATTCTTCTATAGATGACATAGCACATACATACCTCCCATGCTGTTAGCATGTGACACTATAGGTCAATCACTAACAAATGAAATCAATTGTTCGATCAAGCAGTTATAAAACACAAGCAATGAAAACAATAAATCAAGTAGAGTTACATTTTAAATTTTAAATAACAAGTACATATTTATCAATAAAATCACTTATTTTAAAAAAATTGTCCACAGAACTGTTTCACATAATGTGCACGTACATAACAACCAAGGTGTTCTGTAAACGGATTTGCAAATACATTGCATTCCAGGTAATCATTCATCTGATAATCATTACATTATGAAAAATCATGACACTTGAGAGGTATGTTTGTGTACATTAAGTGGACTCGACAGCCATCATGTCTTACTTGATGGACATGAGAGTAGAACCCAAAAGCTGTGACTGCTGGGGAGTTGTGCACATTATGTAACAATTGACTGCAGTGACATTAGAACAGACATGCAGCGAATACAGCCCTACTGCACTTATTTCAACACATTCTTATGACACCACAATCCCACTTTACACTTTATTGTTATTTCTCCTTGGAAGCTGTGACGTATACACATGACATCTGCCCAGAACAAGGTCTTCCTTACCCATATACTTTGTTCCTGGAGTGGGAGGAATAGAGAGCATTATGTGAGTGAAAGCGGATTGCAGACAGCCCTGAACTGTACTGTGGGATATGCAATACATTTATCAGGCAACTACTTTTGCATACTTTATGTAGTCCATTTTACATTTGACTGCAGCAACATTAGAATAGACATGCAATGAATACAGCCCTACTGCACTTAGTTCAACATATTCTTATGAACCCACAATCCTGCTTTATACTTTATTGTTATTGCTTCTTAGAATATGTAAGGTATGCACATGATATCTACCCAAAATGTGGGCTACCTTACCCATATACATTGTTCCTGGAGTGGGAGGAATAGAGAGCATTATGCGACTGAAAGTGGATTGCAGACAGCCCTGAACCAAACTGGGTTGTGCAATACATTTATTAGGCAATTACTTTTGCATTCTTTATTTATTTCAGTTTCACAGTTGGCTGCAGCACCATTAGAATCCAATTAATTTTTACATTATGCCAGTTGGCATCCTGACCATCAGAAAAACTCTTTAGTTAAAGGGCAGTACCTTAGGTTGGCTAGAATGATGTCAGAAGAATGCATGTTTGAGGATGAATGCTTGAAACTACGATATGTTCACAAGGAGGGGGTACATTGAACAATTTGTATTAGATATTATGAATGAGGTTAACGTTAAGAGACAAACTAGTATTTTTACACCACTCTTAGGTAAGAGGTTAGATCCTCAGGGTTTGATCCCCCAATATTAAGTGGATAGGTTTCACCAAGCTTTGATTTTACCATTTAACTTACATTTTTTTTTTTTTTGACATCAAGAACATTATTATGAGAAACTGGAATATTTTTAATGTGGACCAGGAACATCTGGCACTAGTAGATGACAAACCTAGAACTGTGTACAAGAAAGATGTGAGCATTAAAATGTTACTTGAGAGGTCTAGCACAAAACCAAGAAAGGGCAGCATGAAAAAATGTGGACACTATACCCAATGCAGACATATTTTAGAACAAGACTCAGTATTTGTCAAGGGCTTTGGTATTATTAGGCCTTTATTTAAATACTATTTTTTTACTAAAGGTGTGATATATGTTGGTGTTTGTCAACTATGTGAAAGTTTTTACAGAGATAAAACCAGGATAGCATTAAGAAACAGAGTTTACCAACATGTCTACGATATTAAGACCAAAGTAGAGAGCAATGCTTTGCACAAACATATTAAGAAACATCCGCAACATTTTTTCAAATGTTTTATTGTTGGCCAGTTAGATTTAGGATATGGGGGGGCATTGATGTCTTTTAGGAATATAAAGAGCTCAAATGGCAGATTAGAACTAATGCCTCTGAACCTCCTGGACTTAATGAACAAGTGTCATTAAGCACAGTACTTAAGTTGAAAGCTACTAGTATGATTTTTTTATAGGATGACTTCTTTTCAGGATGCCCACCTTATGAGCATAGTCAGTTATGGACTCTTGTTTGGACAATTTTTTTAAAATAAGTGATTTTATTGATAAATATGTACTTTTTATTTAAAATTTAAAATGTAGATTTATTGTTTTCATCGCTTGTGTTTTATAACTGCTTGATCGAACAATTGATTTCAATTAGTTGGTTGAATCTCATGTATTTAAGTATGAATTCTTCAGTGGGTTTTCATTCTGAGGAAGTCCAGTGTACCTGGGAAAAGGTGCTTAATAAACTGATTTACTACATTTATGGTTGGTTTCTTCGTGTCCTTTCTGGTATTTTTACAAGTTCACATAGTATCCTTCAGAAAGAAGGTCATCTCATGTAATTACACCATTGTAGGTAATCCCCCTGAAACAGTCCATGCTACTAGTAGATAACAGTTTAGTTTTTGTCCAGTGAAGATAATCACTCACATTAGTTACAATGACATCCTTCTATGCAACAGTAAACTTATTTCTAAAAATAAATAACAAGCTATAACAGAGGTCAGTATCCCACTTTAGCCTCCTGTTTTTGACCTACCATTCAGTATTGTGCCCAATTTCATAGATTCTTAACTCAAAAAGAGGTTTGTCTCAAATATATAACTAACTGGTGTCAAAATCATTGTCGGAAACTAAATGCCAAAAAAATGCATTATTGCATCCTTTGGGAAGTCATCTATCCCAGAGAACTACCACATTGGAAATACACCCCTAAGAGCTGACTTACTTGTTCAGAATTTGGGAACTTTGTGGCCAGTAACCTAATTTTTGACCAACATGTGTCCATTGTTGTAAGAAAGTCCATCTATACTGTACTGTTTATAAACAAAGGGATTGTGTCTAGATCTAGGGATGTCACTGCCCTCATTTACGCAGCTCTCATTAGGCTAGTCATTGAATATAATGCCCCCTTCATCATGTATCTGTCCAGACACATGCAACAACAGGAATGCCCACAGAGATACCTTACTAACAGGATACAAGGACCAAACAACATGTCCTACATGTACTGACTCAAAGTCCTCTCACTATACTCTGCATCCTACAGACTGCTAAGAAGTGACCTGTGTCTGACACACAAGGCATCCTCTGGCCCATTGCTAATGGATTTTCTACACAACAGCAAGTGAAATGGTATCATAATTACTCAGTCTAGGTATCTAAGCCTTATCTGCAACATCAACAGAATACCTTGAAAGGACTGCTATGGAACAGACTCCCCATCCTTATGAAGCAAAGTTCATCCCTGTTCATTTTCAAGGGCAGCATGGATCTATGGATTAAAAACAGACAATTTACCCCAGCTCTACCCCCTTGTACTACTGATGGACAGATGCAGCTCCTAAATGCTTTATCCCATGCATAGGTCCAATCAAATTATCTATGGCATGATCCCAGTTGCTCACTTAAGGGCTGATATATAATTACTGACCATGGGATGAGTAAAGCCAATCTATAACCAAATGGGATAGTTTATTTTGAGCACAAAAAGGGTAATTGGCTAAGTTTAAAATGACAAGCAAGGGCAACTAGCTTAGTACTTACCTATGAACCTATGAACCTATGGACAGCTTGTTCAAACTGCAAGAAGGGTTTCTTCTGAAACAACTGAACTTTAATACCATGGAGCACTCTAGAAGACATATAGAGCTGGTCATATTTGTTGTCTGACAGCGATTACTTATGGAAGACCTGATCTTTTTCAAGGTATTCAAACGTGATTCACTTTTTAAAAAATCTGTGCCTCCAGTGCAGAGCAAGAGAGAAAACACACCCCTGCTTGCAATTCAGTGCTAAGCATCAACATAAATGATAACAGCAAGAAAGGAGACATATACAAACTCCATCTTTTGCACAAACTGCCTCTGAAAGAAGAGCAGAGTAACAACACAACTTACCTTCAAAAGCAATTTAGGGAAAGATCCATGCAACTTAAAATGTCTCATGGTATGTCTGTGGGTAACCTTGTTGAGCAGTAGACTGTAAATGTTTCCTCAAACATGAACCTCCTGTAAATTTACTGTAGATATATATGTATATATATATGTGTGTGTGTGTGTGTGTGTGTGTGTGTGTGTGTGTGTGTGTATATATATATATATATATATATATATATATATATATATATATATATATTTTTTTTTTTTTTTTTTGAGTTCTCCAGTAATATGAAAAGTGCTAGATAACATAAGTCCATCAGCAACCTTATGCTCACACTCTATAGGAAGAACTTTTAAAAACATATCCTTCTAAAAGTAAGCATAGTGCAAATCAAAAATGCAAAGGTGTTTATTACAAACAACGACATTCTATTTGAGAAAAATTAGCAGCAGGTACCATCTGTCTGCTGAATGGCTCATATGAATCTTAATGAAAATTCAAATATTTAAGATGCAGAAGAAAATCAAGCAAAGATAAAGTATCATTTTCAGACAAGTACTTCTTCTGGTGATGCCTTATTTACTTATGTATTTATTTATTTATTTGACATTTGCTTACTGGGGTGGTCTGACTGGGTGTACAGAACCCATTTTCAGCAGAGGCCTGGGGAGAAAAGCTCCACATACAGTGGAATAAAAATACAGTAAAATCCAATGCAGTACAAATCACATTAGATATAATATACAACATAAGCTGAAAGAACAAACTATGTTACAAGATGTTACAATATATACTACACATCTAGACGATTCTATAATGTTAAAAACATCATAGACAATAATAGTCACTCTCACTATACATGATGTAGTCTCCAACAAACAGTACTTAAGTAGAGCAATGTGTGACATTGACTGCTATAGTACATGAAACAAATAAATAAATAAAATAGTATGTTAGTTTCCGTCAGGAAAATTATAGCCAGGAAATTAGTGATGCAGAAAGATAGTGAGAGAGTTAAAAAGAATAGAAGCCATACAGCCTGAGTAGTAGCTTAAGGATATGGTATAGAAACAGAGAAGGAGTTTGAAGAGCCTTAGGATCTTGCAGACTGTGAAGGAGTGAAATGTGACAGAAGAGGAGGATGAGGCTAGTGTGGAAGAAGAGGGAGTGCTGAGCATTAGGCAAGTTTTATGCAGGAGCAAAGACATGTCTTTTTGAGATGATTTTTTTAAAGAGGCTTTGAACTGGGTTAGACCAGGCATGGACCTGGTAGCTAGAGGTAGTGAATTCCAAAGTACAAAGACAGAGTATGAATACAGAGAGTGACCTGGTTTTCTTGTGGATTTTGAGATAGTTAAAAGAGATTTTTGAATTCTGATGGTAGAGATCGATTTGGTGTGTAAGGTGTGACTAGATTGGCTAGTGCAGGGCAGGCAGTAGGCTTGAAAATAAGGTTGTGCAAGGTGGATAGCTGAATAAAGGCAAGCTGTTTGGAGAGTTCAAGCCAGTTTAATTCTAGGAGTGGTTTACAGTGGTGCGTGTAATATTTAGAGTTTGTGGCAAAACTTTGCAACTTTGTTGTAGCACTGTTCCAACTTGTTTATGGTAGAAGTTCGTAAGTTATATAGGGGCACCATAAAGAAGGGCAGGAAGTAAAAATGTTTTTGCAAGGGTAGTTTTGGTTGCTGCAGTAAAGAAATGTTTGTTTCTATATAAGAGTTCCAGTTTTTGATGAGGTTTCTTTATATTTTGCTGTAAATTGGAGTGGAATGAAAGTTTATTGTCAATGATAACTCCTAGAAGTTTGGTTTCCTGCACTATTTCTACGACAGTGTTGTCAGATGCAAGGATGTTAAAATGATCAGTGACAGGGGAGGCGTTCTTGGGATGAAAGAGTACTAGTTTTGTCTACTTCTGATTAAGAAAATGGTTAGGCATTTCTTAGCCTGAATTCAACTGCAGTAAAGGACTGTTGAGTTTGGAAGTAGTTATGGTAATGATTGAGCAGTACAGATTATAGTGGAATTATCAGCTTATTGAATGAGGGTCCCAGGGTGAGAGGCAGTGTGAAAGTTGTTTGTAAAAATGTTGAAGAGTTGGAGTCCTATGATGGAGCTGTGGAGAAAGGGTGAGAGTTCATTGGACCATTTCAGTGCTTGTTTATGATCCTTGAGGTAGCTCTGAAACCATTTTACTGTGTTATGTGAGAAGCCTAAGTTAGACAGCGTGTTCAAAAGAAACGGGTGAGACACTGTGTTAAAGGCCTTGACAAGGTCAAGGAATACTGAGTCTGTATACTATCCTGCACCTCTGGACTTGTTTATGGTGTCTGTAAAAGATAATAGGGTTGTAGCTGTGCTGTGACTAGGTCAGAAGCCATGTTGTGTATTGGATAAAAGATTGTTTTGCAATATATATTGCATTACCTGGTGATGGATATCCTACTCAAGAATTTTGGAAATGGGTGACAAGATGGATATAGGACGGAAATTGGATAAATCAAATGAGTTTTCTCCTTTACTAAAGAAAGTCCACCTTGACTAAAGAAATAAGCATCTTCCCATCATATTTTGTTGCTTTGTGCCATACTGAAACATTTAATATATCCAGGATTTGACTTTCTGATTTATATCTATATGAGGGGTCTGGCTCCATGTGACCATGAATAGAATAAAGTGGGTATCAAAAAAATGAATGAATACAGTACTTATCAAAAATAGGCTCATGAAGAGAAGAAAAACCCTCTCAGTGGATGTGAGACTGAATCTCTTCCTGGTCTAAAGCTGCAATGGAAGCAGTATAGGGTAGACAGACATCCTACCTACTTATTTTGGCTTGAAAAGCAAGTTATTGATTGGTTCTTTACTGCATTGAACTGGGCGTCAGTCACTTCAGCATACACACACACACACACACACACACACATATATATATATATATATATATATATATATATATATATATATATATACATACACAGTATATATATTTTTATTATTTATTATTTTATTTATTATTATTTATTTTATTTTACATTTGTTTACCGGAAAAGTCTGACTAGGCACAGGTTCATTTTCAGCGGAGGCCCGGGGAGAAAACCTCCAGTATAAAAAATATTAGGAAAACGTTCAGAACACTATAAAATAAAAATTCAGAACACAATACATAGTTTGTAATGATAAAAACATGCAGTGTCTTAAAAAACCTATCACCATATGATAATACTTTATGGCAACAGGTAATGGTTGCTAAGAATATAATAAACAGTTCTTAGTACTATGCAGAAAACAACAAAAATAGTAACAATCTTTGAGGTATAATCAGAATAACAGTCTTACCAGGGAAACTGGTATCACATAACAGTATCCACATAACAATGCATTAGCATGTATTTAACCTGGGGAGTAAAATAATCATAACCAGTTGTTTGTATAGTGGGTTTTCAAGAGTTTTTTAAATTATGTAGTAGAGCTATTAGATGTTAGGTGGCTAGGTAGTGTATTCCAGATTTTCACAATAGTGCAATCAAAGACAGATTTGCCAGCATCATTCTTATATTTGATAACATTTAGGAGGTTCTGGTTACTAGATCTTAAGGTTCTAGTAATAGTAGTATAGGGTTGAATTAGATGCTGGAGTGCTGGGTTTTTATCAGGAAAGTAGCATAACTTGTGTACTATTGACAATTGACTGGGTAGCAGTAGTTGAGGCAGCACAAGCCAATTAAGCTGCTTAAGTGATCGGCAGTGATGGGACCTGTATGAGGCTTCTATAGCAAATTTGTCAATCTTGTTATAACAAGATTCCAGCTTGTTTATGTCAGCCTTGCGGAGAGTAGTCAGAATTGGGGACGCATAGAGGAATATGGATAAAGCATGTGTCCTCGCTATTGTGGTTTTCGTATATCTATTGAGAAATTGTTTGTTCCAGTAGACGAGTCCTAGCTTTTTGTGAACTTATATGTGAATGAACTTATATGTAAGTGTGTACATCTATATCTTGATATCTATATATCTATCTATATCTTCATATATATATATATATATATATATATATAGAGAGAGAGAGAGAGAGAAATAAATATCATCAGATAGGGAGATAAAATACATACATACATATAGATATAATAAAGAGGTGACTATCAGTTGATCGAGTTTTCAGAAACTCGAACTACATATGGTCAAGACCATATGATCGACTTTTGGAAAACTTGAAGCTTTTGAATACAGATTGCGGTACAGTCAATATTGGGAAATTTACCCTTTTCTTCACTGTAGTGCCACCTCGGAGTTGCTATATATAATTTGCAGTGGATGTGGGGGGTGCAGGAGACTTGCCCCCTGCAAATATGTAGATTTTTGTGGGTATTTTTTGATGTTTGAATTTTCAGAAACACGATCATATGGTCCTTTTGATATTTTTTAAACTTCCAAAAAAATCGGTCATCTAACATAGACCCAGATAAAGATATGTATGCAATGAAAGGTCACACTGCCAATACATATATGACCAAACCAGAAAAACAGTCAAGAATATCATCTGTGAAAAAAATAAAAAAAATAATTACAAAGGAGCAAATTAGATTACAGTTGTGAAATAAACAATAGCATCATGGTGTGTGGCTGAGTGTGTGTGTGTGTGTGTGTGTGTGTGTGTGTGTGTGTGTGTGTGTGTGTGTGTGTGTGTGTGTGTGTGTGTGTGTGTGTGTGTGTGTGTGTGTGTGTGTGTGTGTGTGTGTGTGTGTGTGTGTGTATACAGGTATCATCTGAAAGAGCAAATGCTCATATGATCAAAAACATATGCTTATATGAAAGGATATTCTTTTAAATGGAGTTTTTCCGAGCAGTTTTTGTATGAGATTGGGATGTAGTGAAGTAAGGGAATTTTGTGTGCTCTTGAAGTTAGTGCATGAAATTATCAGGGGGTGTAGAGATTTACTTTTTACATTTTTGATCACTTTAGATTCAGTCTAAAGTGATAACTCTTGGAATATTCACCTTTCTGAATGTTTGCCATTTAATGAGACAATCATTTATATCTATATCTATATCTATATCAATATCTATATCTATATCAATATCTATATCTATAAAAATGGGATCACTATGGAATACCGAAATTCCACAATCCTAAGACTCTGAATCCCAAGGACCAGAATCTCAAGATTGCGGAATCTCAAAACTTAAAAAAAAAGTAAAACATTAAACAAACTATTCTAACTTGTGCCCCCCTGCACCCCCCACATCCCCTGCAACTTAAATATCCCAACTCTGAGATTGCACTACATTGGAGTGAACAGCAAAGTTCCGTGTCCACACTGTACAGCAATCCCCATTCACTATGTTCGAAATTCCACAATCTCAAGATTCTGGTCCTTGGGATTCATAATTTTTGGATTGTGGAATTTCGGTATTCCTTAGTGATCCCATAAAAATAGTTATCTATATATCTATATCTATCGATATGTATCTCTCTCTCATCCTCTCTCTTTGTGTATATATATATATATATATATATATATATATATATATATATATATATATATATATATACATGGATCTACTTTAAATTATCAAATTACCATAATGTCGACTCACATAACAGTGAGATGAATTCAGCGGAAATTTAAATAAATGAACTCCCAGAACATCATATTTTGCCTCCAGGAAACCAACTAGTTAGCCACCATTAATTAAAATACAAACTGAAGAAAATTAAACACACCAAAGTGGGGGCTTTGCCCTCTACACCCCCTGTAACTAAATATACCAACTCCAAGATAGCACTACAGTGGGAGAAAAGGGCAAAGTTCACTATGGTGGCCAAGTGGTTAGTTTTGCCACTTGCACTGAGTGCAGTTTTGCTCTTTCTCAGCTGTAGTGCAATCTCACATTTGGTATACAGAGTTAGCAGAGCATTTGGGAGATGCGGGGTTTACCCTCCCTGCAAAAAAATATGTTGTATATACACACACACACACACACACACACACACACACACACACTAGTTATTTCTTGCCCAGAAGAGAATACAGTCAGCTGGAAAGAATCATAATAAAGTTGTAATGACATTAACATCTAACCTGATCCAACTGAGCTAACTCCTTCCATTTCTCCTGACGGAAAGATGTGAAATTTCACCTGCACTTTAATATATATATGCTTTTATACATCATTGTGTAAATGAAAGCAGGAACTCTTTCTGTCCCATGCAAGCTTCCATAAACTTCTTTAATTTGCAATCCTCTTCAAAGCTCATATTTACATGTTCTGTTTATTAACACAATTAATATAGAGGGTTATGATTGGATTTGCGATCATAACCATGTATTATGTGTTTGAAACATGGATGCCAAGAAATTATTTGCGTGAAGCACAAGATGTGAATCTTGGCATCCATGTCAAATGGGTTATGATCAGTGAGACTTGATCATAGCTATGTGTAGTACATGGAGCTTTATCTACTCCATGTACTGCCTGTTTAAAAAAAAGCCAGTAAAGCACATAACATGTGCTGTTGCAGAGACAGCAAGTAAGGAAAAAAATTCAGGGACAGTTTTTAAACATTGCCATAATTTTAAAAAGTTACTAAAGACGAACATCTGTAAACTTCAGTGTATATAGGAGAATGGATATTCAGGGACCAAAGGAGTGTCCCTTCCCTTATACCTAACTGTCACATCTCTTGAGGGTATGTAAAATTTTTTACACACCTTTGAAGGTACTGTTACAGTTTGGTCTTGCTCTACAGTATCATGTAACAAGTTTATTTATTTTCTGATTTTGGAGCCTAATCATGGCACTCCACGTACTACATATTTATTTATTTATCGGTATTTAACTGATGTGCCCTTTGTTGTTCACAGAAAATAATGTTTGCCATGTTCCATACTGAATTTCATGTTTATATCAGTGATTTATATGTCATGTTTTCATATGTGAGCAAACATTATGATGCACTTATATAGTTATGTATCTATCAAATATAAATGGCATAGGTTTAAGCAATTGTTATATTTTTGTAGACCATTTTCAATTACACTTCCCATGTACTTTAAAACAACAATTTCCAAATTACAGAACATGTTTATGTGAATTTGAGAAAAACAAAAGCTATACTTTAGCAATTAATTACATTTTCTGCTCTTGATTTCTGATCTACATCTGTTTATAATAATGCCCACTAGTTAAAATGAAGCAATTATGTAATAAAGCACTGTATAATGGTATAAGAACTCCAATTATCAACATCTGAATAACATTCCTAGACTAAGATATATGTAGTAAGCCCAGTATTCAAAATAAAGTAGCTACAAATTCATTTACTTGTTTTTTGAGCAACTTGCACTCTTTTGCAGATTTTACAGACTCCAACAAGGAACAGATAAGGTAAACTGGTACTACAGTTATTTTTATAAGCATCTCCACCTTATTTTGACAGTTTTTACAGCATACACTTGAGATCCGATATTTGTGTATGGGCCAGTAATGATAGGGGTCTATCTCAGCTTATCAAAAGCTGATAACATCAAACACTAGTTGATCAACCTCTAAAGGTCGAACAACCAAAATAGCAAAGACACAGAACAGCGATTTTTTTCCCAAGGAAAAAAATTGTTGGTCCGTTGTCGGGAGTTTGCCATTTCCTCCACTGTGGTGCATTCTCGGAGTTGGTATATTTAGGTAGGGGGGTGTGTGGGGCAAAGCCTCCTACTTTATGTTGTGTTTTATTTTATTTATTTATTTATTTATGTTTGTGGAACAGCAATTTTTTTCTCTGGGAACAAATCGCTGTTCCGTGTCTTCGCTATTTTGTTTTTTTGACCTTTAGTGGTCGATCAACTAGTGTTCGATGTCGTCAGCTTTCGATAAGCTGATATAGACCCTAATGATAGCAACACTTGGCTGCTTTCATGTTTTATTAGTGAGCTTTTGGCCCAATAAGGGACATAGGTAAAGCGTAACAACATGGGTCATTAAATGCAGGGCTTCAGGATAGAGTTCATTGTTTTAATCTGTAGTCTATACTCTCATCTTCCATACTGTTTTCTTTATTTTTGTCTTCACAAAACTGGATTCATTTTTGAGAATGATCTGTAGTAGCAGTCTGATAGCATCTTATCTTACAAGTCTTTTGTATCTTTATCAAAATAATTATTGAGAATCAAATGGCTTATAAAAAGTTGTTAAAATCTAAAGCATCTCTGAAGAAATATTTATTTGCTTATGAAACGAAATGAAGAATAAACATCCCCTGCACATAATGAAAGTGTAGTACATACAAAGTGAATGCAGGAATGAAACCGAAAATGTAAGTTTAGTAAGCAAAGGAAGGTCACTGTCAACCTTAGGGACTTTGGTGCACTTCGTTAACTTTTGGTGATTTGAAAACCATCTAGTGATCCTCTATTTTATATGTACATCTATTATAGCTGGTGATAATTCAGAAATGTTCACACCCTGGTACTAGTGTCTGTACAGTGTATTCCAGTGTTGTCATATGCCTCAGTGTGCATAACTGCCTGTCTGTGTTTTGCAAAAATTAAAATGCATCCCTGTTATCATGTTAACGGCACTATCTATAATTCCTAGTTGAGCCGTTAATGAATACTGATGTGCATTTGCAACTTAGTCTCAATTTACCATACATTAATTTTTATGCATATGTGGCACCTTTCCCATGGTAGTATAAAGCAGTGCTTAGTACTGGTTTTCTTCTTTAGCATATGTCTGAGGGTGTTACACTGACTTGCTGTGCTACACTTGTTTGCAGAATAAAACAAAGGACCCTTAGGAACAGCCCAGTTATCAGTTAAACAGTTATGGTTGGCATTATGCTAAGCTTGGAAACTCCCACTCAGTTATTATTTGTGGACCTTTTCTTTGGATCTGCTTCATAACCATATGGTGGAAAGATGACTATAAAGCAACTCATAAAGCAGATGACACCAAATGTTAGTGTATGCATATCCAGAGTAGTTCCCACTGCAGATGCATTCAGGATTAAACTAAACAGACTCAGGAAAAACAGAAATACATTTGCACAAAGACATCTGAACATCTCACTTTATAAAAGGATACAAGGATACACATTTCCCATAAAAAACAAAATATTTCAGCACACTTGCTCAAATGCAAAATGGCACAAAAATGTTTAATAACACGTCCAAGCCAACAAACTTGGCCCCACTAATTACATACAGATTTCATTCTTGTTTATGCTTATTAATAAAGCAGAGCTAAGGAGTTAAGCTATATTATGAAACACAAGGCCTATCAAAAGCCTAATGTATATTTATCTTAAGGATACGTATCAAATATGGTTAAAACAAAACAGTAAAATTACCCAGTAAAATGTTCCTGAACTCAAACAGTCATAACCCAACAAAATAAAGAAATAAATGCATTTTCCAAACCTCGTTTTACCAAAGTATCAGGATAGATATACACGCAGGATACCAATTAAAAAAATAAATAAATAAATGTGATTCTGCGTTCCAAGTGCACAAAGATAGAGTTTTAATTATGCACTCAGATCAACAAACCAAATTTTATTACCACAGATATGCTTTGCTCATCTTTGTGCTTGTCAGTATAGCATAAGTGAGTAATTTAAGTCTCTTTTCATGCACTTGGCCTACAAAAAGTCCGATGAGTATTTATCTTAGTAACAAGAACAAAAGGGTCAAACAAAAGAGCAAAACTTAATTCATGATGGACATAAGATCCAGCAAGAAAGACCCTGGGAGCAGATGTGCAAAAGTTTTGCAAACATTCCCTTGTCAAGTCATCGTGGGAGATTTAAGTTTCCACACAATAAAATATGTTTCAGTACAATGACTCTTGGATGCATATTGATAAATAGGCATTTAATAATGCATTCAGACTCCCACTAGCTTTAGAGACATTTCACCTATGTTTAGTCTCTTTTACAATCATGAAATTAAAACATACATACTTAGCTAATTAGCTTTTAATGAAGGAAAATCCTGAAGGTCAGTAGTTATGTACAGCTTTGTGGATTACATAAAGAATTTTGATTTTATTCCTTGTGTCCTTTTACTGGTAATGCTGACAACTGCAGGGCTCATTAGTTAAACCTACTGAAGATTCAGGACTCTTTCCAACCCTTTAATAAAAGACCCATCCTTTGAAGAATATGTTAAATTGATACCCTATCTGTCTGAGTTGGTAGTTGGTCTGAGTTGGTAGTAGCTCAGGTAGATGTTAAAGATCCAGCAGCACCTATTGAAAAGAGTGCGGGAAGTTTCTCGATGACCTGGCCAAATTTACACTAGTAGACCAACTCTGTTTTCTCCTGAAAAGATATCACTAGCCTAGTGGGACTAAGTCGGTCAACAAAGAATAACTTTAGAAAAAATAATAAAACATGTATCTGTGTCCTGTACTTAATAAATGCTCCAATTCAGAGGTTTTTGCACAGCCTTTCCAAGTCTCGATATTTATATAAGACAGGGAGGTAAATGGTCATAATGCTATTTATGTTACCCATGTAGATGATCTGCTGATATTAGTACTGAGAACTGACATCTCCACTTTAAGAATGTCATACTTCTGTAGATATGTCCGAGGATTCAGTAAACTCAATGCAGGCTTCATGCAAAGTCTACACAGACTGTATGTGTTTGTGCAATGAGCAGCAGTGCTAATTGCATATGCATGCCTTGCATCACACTTACACAGATACAAGTGATATTTCATGGTGAGCAACAGTGTCGCCAGACAGACAACCATGCAGAGTAACACAGACACAGAAAGAATACGCGTGCTAGTTTGCAGTACTAACGCATTATAGGAAAGTGTACTCAGTGCCATGTACACTACAACAATTTTTTGCAGACTGAAATAATAGATGTCAGGGTGATCGGCAAGGACAAATGGAATGCAGCATAAATACACTAGGCAGAGAAAGTGTGCTTATTAAAATGACCACAGACATGCATGATAGGAATGAAGATAGAGGAAGTGGACATGTGCAATATGGCAATGTACCCAAGACAGAATATGTCAAGTTATGTACACTTCCAAGGCAAGTCAGTAGCATAACATGAAAACCATATGTATGTAGATATCACAATAAGTGCTGCTATTTACACTTCCTGTGTGAGTATATTTATATCATCACACATGATAGTATATATATATATATATATATATATATATATATATATATATATATATATATGTGACTGTCACACAAGGTTACATGTCTATGGAG
Source organism: Protopterus annectens (assembly GCF_019279795.1). NCBI lineage: Eukaryota > Metazoa > Chordata > Ceratodontiformes > Protopteridae > Protopterus > Protopterus annectens. Next base: position 659,027,313 of record NC_056751.1, read on the forward strand.
ATGAATGGTTGTGATATAAACATCATGATATGCTTACTGGAGAGAAAGAATATAAGGTGAAGGACCAGATGAGAAGGCAAGAAATGTGGAAAAAACATAAATATAGTTGCAAGTATAGAAAACTTCTGGAAGAGCATCATGTTGATCAAGAAAGAATGCAGGAATGGTTAAGGAGAGGTGAATTCAAGACAAGAAATGAAAGGTTGATATTGGCAGCCCAAGACAGTGGGCTACATACACACTGGTTTACAAAGTCCATTGAACATGTGGGAGAAACAGACAAATGTAGGTTATGTAAAACCGAATTGGAAACAGTCACACACCTTGTTGCTGGTTGCAACACACTAATGGCAGATGGACTGTATACTGAAAGGCATAATAATGTGGCGAGACTTGCACTGGGCATTGTGCAAACATTATGGTATCAGAGTGGCTAAAAAACACTGGAAACATGAGCCACAAAGCATCACAGAAAATAATGAAGTTTATATCACATGGGATCACCCATTACCGACAGTTCAAAAGATAGATGCTAGAAAACCAGATATAGTGGTCCAAGAAAAGAAGACAAAAGTAGCATTGATCATTGAAATTGCCACACACAGTGACTATAGGCTCTATATCATATACTCAAAGAGGCGTTCCATTGAACACCTCTTCATCGACACATAATCAGGGAAGTCACTAAACCGCTAACGTTCACATCAGCGATTTCTTTCCCTGGGAAAGAAATCACTCGGCCATCAATGTTACTTTGCTGTTTTCTCCACTGTAGTGTGATCTTGGAGTTGGTATATTTAGTTGGGGGAGTGTGGGGGCAAAGCACTCCACTTTGTTATGTCTGAAGTGGTATGTTTGTGTTTTGAGGGCAAGCAATTTCTTTCCCAGGGAAACATTCGCGGTTTGGTGACTTCGCTGATTATGTGTCGCTTAAGAGGCATTCGATGGAATGCCTCTTTGAGGATTTAATATAGACCCTGCCTATAATGTGCAGCATACAGAGAGACACAAAGTCATAAAATACCAGGATCTGCAGGCAGAAATGAGAGCATTGTGGAAGAAAGATACCCAGACAGTTCCAATAGTAGTAATAGCAACGGGTCTTATAAAAAAAAAAATTACAATCATATTTATGTTACCAATCCATGTAACCCTGTGCAAATTGCAAAGGAGTCATTACTGGGCACATTGCAGGTGCTGCGAAGAGCACTTTTGGCAAACATCAAAGACTGAAGTAATACTAATTTCATGAACTTTAATCATACCTTGACTTAGGAATGGGGTCGATTCCCTTCATGGTATTAGACACCCATAAGATTTGGCGAAATTAGAAAAAGAGAGGACATTTAGAAAGGATGGTATATAGAATTGGGGTATGTGCATGTTGTGCAGATCTGCAAAATGACTTGCTTGAGTATGACTGAAATGTCAGCATACTTCACAATCAATCATGGAGACATAGCAACAGACTCATGGGCAACTGCTGTCAGAAGCAGGCAAAATCAGAGACAATTAAAAAATATCAACAGCATTAATCTGTAATATTGCCAGAATATGTGAGCTTAAGTTATTATACATGTTCTACAGGAAGAGATGTGTACAACTATAATGAGTGCCAGTGTTCTGTTAGGGGAATTCGCCAACCCTTTTCCAAAAATAAACTGCCAGTGTTCTGTTAGGGGAATTCACCAACCCTTAAGTGGACAGTGTTAAAACTGGAGTTGAATTCAGGGGCAATCCTAGCCTTTTGAGAGGTTGGCATGACACATAAGCCACAAGCCACACATGCAACAATTGAACCCATAACATCAATGTTGTCAATGATCTCAGTATTTACAGGGTGCAACACAGAAAGACATATCACACATGCATTGTGTATAACACCTTGAAGGGAAGTCTGCACTGTCAGTTCCTAATAGATATGCATAACAAACAATAGTTCTATATGGGTGACAAGATGTGTTCCAGTTCACTGTGTTAAATGTAATACACTTGACTGAAGCATCCCTGGCTGACATATGCACTGGCCATAAGGATAACAGCACTTACAAGCAACAGACTACTATGAGTGGATTCCCTGCACACAGCTGGGTATTGCATCCATAAGCCACACTTAATGGCAATGGATAACTTGTCTGAAGCTGGGTGTGTTAATGAATGATGCATCAGTATGTGAGACTGATGGCAATGCATCAACTATGCCCATGTGCACAGAAACTAGCGTCAATGAGCAAAGAAGCTATCACTGTGATCATTTGTTCACATACTAAACAATGCGTGGCTATCACTCTATAGGCACATGTCACACCTAAAGACATGTGGCACACAATCATTGCCCCCCTGACATTGCCAGTGAAAATGTTATTCTGGCATAAAATCCTGACATGTATGCATACGTCTTCATGCAATCTATTACATGGTAGTAATGACATGATGCACTGTTATATCCATGATGCTATACAGTCACACTATACCTGTACCTAGGATACAATTGGCATTCATAGGTTCATAGGAGAGTACTAGGCTAATGTTGCAAGAAGAAATAAAAGCATAGCCATATTTAACATGAGTTTTACAATTTTAAATACCCATGTGAACAAAGTCCATACATGTATGAGCCTATGCTATGTTTTCTAAGACCAACTGTCTCTATCCATGAGGGATATGGGAGCAACAACAGGATTACAACTACTATTAACCATCCATTGATGAAGGTTGCACTTGAATACAGTCAGGAAAGACTTTTGCTTTATGTGAATGTGAAATTTGCTCCAGAGAGGTACACAAATTGGATTCTCTACAACACAAAAGTAGCACAAGCACCACAGATGTCTGACTTTACATTGTCATAGTGTGCTTTGTAGAAATGACAGCATCATTGTATGCTGAGAAGAAAATGTTGAGAATTGTGTGTGACATAGTTGTGGAGTCACATCTTGGTGTAAAGTGTCTCTACATTCATATTTGAATGAATACAGACCCAGGTTATCTGCTGTGGGATTAGAACCACAAACTACACAGGCTAGAGAATACAGTAGTTAATGGTTGTACCAACACAGATGTCTGAGTGCAATATTGTCAGAATGCACTTTAGAGTGGAATCACATCATCATTGTATGTTGAGAAGAAGTTGGCAGGAGTGACTGACATAGCTATGATCTCACATGCTGCTTTAAAATTGCCTTTAGACTGATAGCTAAATGAACATTCACACATACTCAAGATAACTGCAGGCAGAGAGATTAGAATTCCTACCTAGCTATCTACACTAGCTACAGAACACAGGGCTTAAAGCTAGGGCCACAGCACAACTGACTTTTATATTGTCAGACAACGCTTTTTAGCAGATAAAGTCATCAGTGTCTGGTGAGAAGATGTTTGTAGGAGTGTCTCACTTGCTGTTCTAAAATGGTCTCCAGAATGAAAGCTAACTGAATACACACACAAGTTGACTGCAGTGAGATTAAAACCCCATATCTGTCTAGCTATACAAGCTAGCGAAGACAGTACTTAATGCTAGTTCTATGGCACAAATTTGACTTTCATATTGTCAGAGAACACTTTATAGCAGATGACATCATCAGTGTCTCGTTAGAAGAAGATGTTGGTAAGAGTGTCTCACATGCTTCTCTAAAATAGTCTTTAGAATAAGAGCTAACTGAACACAGACACAACATGACTGCCATGAGATTAGAACCCCTATCTACCTATTTACATAAGCTAGACAACACAGTACTTACTGTTAGCTCCAAGCTCAAGTCTGACTTAGGTGTTGTCAGAAAACCTTTATTGCAGATGACATCATCAGTGTCTGGTCAGAAGAAGATGTTGGGAGAGTTGTATGAAATTGCTGTGTAGCCATGTATCACTGTAAGACTTTTTTTGCAGTGAGACTTGAGAGAGGACATTAGGACATAGATTCATGCTCTCCTGGTTACACACACACACAGTTCCATATACAGGTACACAGACAAGTCGACTATTGTGCAGTTTAAACCTCTTCCTAATTAGTTAGTCCAGCTGCAAAAGTCAGTACTTAATGTTCATGCCATCACAGAAGTGTTTTATAATCATTGTCATAGTGGTCTTTATAGAGGATGACATCATCATAATGTTTCAGGTAACATATACTGTTATGAGACTTGTGTGCAAAAGCTCAACTTCAGATTTTCTTATGTAATAGCAATGTGCAAAAATACCTTAAAAGTCATCTTGTTAACCTAGATGAAATAAGCTGTTATGAATACATGTTGTAGAACTGAGACATACATGTGCCTGTTTTTCAATATGTTGTTTACATAACACACACACACACACACACACACACACACACACACACACACACACACACACACACACACACACACACACATACACACACAGCCTTAGGAAGCAGCAGAAATGCAAGTGTTGAATATGAATTCATGGCCATAGTACTAGATGTTTATGGCAATGTCGATGTGTTTTAATCAGTGATGACCGATGGCTAGTGTCAATATAACTCATAACAAATGTAACAATGCAGTCATGTTCTTTATTTCTGTAGTGTAGTTGACATTAGACCTATTACTAAGATATAATTTGCAGGTGCATTGCTGCAGGGCACACATGAGTCTGAGTATGTCTTCAGTGAATAACAATTCCCTCCCTTCTGTTGTGTTTAAGAATGCCTTTTGATGAGATTGAGGATAACCGGGTTATAACCATAGTAATACATGCCAAACACCTATTTCCATAGTGCTTCACAGAGAAGCTGATTTGTGCAAACAATGGCAAAGTGTTAGTGCATGCAAGATTCACATTTCATGAATACAGCCTAGACTTGAGAAATAGTCAGGAATATATTCTACGTGAGAAATAGCTGACAGATACTATGCTGTGTCATAAGTTTTATGACATTAAGAACTGTTGCTATTGTCTTCCCCTTTTGCACAGCATTAATTGACAAGCAAACACTGTTTTCTGCTTAAATGGAAAGCAGTAATATTTCTATTGCTTTGCCTTCCTTTGTGCAAACAGGGTAAGCAGTGATGCGAGGCTGTCAGTACTCTGTATAATGCACCTACTGTCTAGATTTTCCAGCAGCACCAGGTGTAAGATCAGTAAGCTTCTCATCAGAGCAAAGATAACACAAGGTTCAAATCTGGATTCTTCACTGTTTTTACAAAGGGTGTCAGGATGGCATTAACTAAGCAAATGTGATCATTGCTGCAAATGTGACAATGACTACACAAAGTATGTGTCTTACACAATTGTTATCATTACTGCCTTCCTCGATATGGTGGTACAACTATTAGCTGATTTGCAGGCCTCACTGCAAATCAGAATTTAATGTGTGTACAGCTTTCTGGAAATGAAAAGGGGTGGTACATGTTTTGAAAAGTCTATTTCTGGCTCAGCAGATATGATAATTACTTGTGTATGGCCAATGGTGATGGGATGAATACAAGTTGAGATGAACATATACTAGCAGTGTTTTTTATTGGCACATTAATGGTCATCTATTTGTTCTGTTGTCATTAATAACATTACATGATGTATAGAATGAAGTGAGTGACATAAGGGTAGAGAAGGCTTAGGAGAACGACAACAGGCTTATGACAAGCAGACCAAAGTTAGCTGAATATGTGATAGCAGTGAGGATGGATGTCACTTCAGATACTCATTTTTGGGCAGTAATTAAAATATCTACATGAAAAATCATAACTTTTGCAAATCATAATTTGTGGGTGATTAATTATACCATACACATAGCTCATTATACTAAGAAATGAGGAGAGATGCATCTGGAATTGAACCCTTGAAGATATTGTCAAAAAAAAATCTTCAGACCGATGATTTATGTCAACATGCCACAGAGCAATTTATGTTTTGCTGCACTGAACAGACTAAATAACTGTCAGAGTAAATGTTTCCGAGTACTGCCTTTACTCTGGTTTAACTTCATGTTCCTTTAGCTCAGTGAGTTTAAGCAGAATTGCAGATGGATAATAGGACAAGTACAGCAAATGACAAAAACTCACCAGGTTTAGCCATTGGATAAAAAGGGTCATTCACCACCACTTGGCATTGGTGCATGATGCCAAACTCCACACAAATGCAGAATACAAAAAGTAATGGTTTTATTAGTGGCCATTTCTGGCTATGTGTGTGGTGTGTGCTTCTATTTTTTGACCAGATTAAAGATGTGAAAATGGGGTAGATAGAAAGTGGTGAAATGTAGGGCAATTGGGGGGGGGGTCAAAGAGGAATCAATAAAATAATTTGCCAAAGGGAATTAGGAAAGAACCATAGCCATCTACATCTTTAACACTGTAATGTGAACATGTATAGAAAATTGGATGAATTTGGACTGTCATTACAACACAGGTGGGTGGCAACACAGCAATCATGTTGTATAGCCAAATCAAGTGGGTTGAGAAGACACATATGCAAAGTGAAGAGCTATGTATGGGACAGGACATTTTTTTTGGGATAGATGCCCATTTTTTTCCTGATTTCAAGAAGAGAGGAATGTTGGGGAAAGGACATAGGAATGTCAGGGTCAGATAAGTAGCATAGGTGAGGAAATAGGTGCAGACAAACAGGACAAAAAGACAGACACAGGGATCGGGGTGGACAAAAAAGGTTGGGGACACCATAATTGTGGCTAGGTAGCTGACAATGTGGTGCATGTCCGTCAAGCATGGGAACAGTGAAAATCTAGTCCTCACTCTCAGAACTGTCATCACTGTCCCCTTCCTCATCTCCCTGTGGGATTGCTTGATGTGGGAGTCTTTCTTGCATTCTAAGGAGCAACTTCTTCAAACAGATGAGGCGGGCACCAATGCTAGTTACTAATACCTCATACACCATCTCTGGCAGCTCCTGGCAGGTGATGTAATCCCCACTTCCACCAATTCTCCTATAGGGAACCAATGCATCAGCAGCCAGGGCAATGCTGTCTGATGTGGATAGGCCTGGTAGTGCAGGGGATGCAGAGGTAATGCTGCCAGTTTGAGTCCCAGTTGTGCTGAGTGTTGGTGTGGCAGCCTAGTGGAAGGTTAACAGGCTGAACCTCAGCAGCTGGCCTATAGCCTTGTGCTGAAAACCATTTGGTTTGTTGGGAGAGAACTAAGACATTAGGATGATGTGTTCACATATTTAAAATAAAAAAGAGAGATGGGGTGAGATGAGACAAAAAAAAAAGAAAAAAAGCAAACAGATGATTAGCACCATTATATGTCACATTAATTCTTTATTATAATAAATATACATGCATTATTATATTAGCTATACAGCTTTCTAAAACCAAAATACGACTGTGAATTGTAAAATGTAATCCTTGCAATATGCAGATATTGCATATATGCTTTTAAATATAGTACAGATTAAGTTGCCAATATGGCATTAAAGCCAATTTTATTGGAATTAAAATTAAAAAAATTATATTTTTGTAATTTGAATGTATTTATTACTTGTGGGAATTTACCCTACCAAATCTGGATACACTATTACACTTGCCTAATACAATTACCAAGAGCTACAGAAGAAAGCGGCATATATATCACATAATCAAACTTTTAAAAGTTCGAATGTCATATGGTCGACACCATATGATCAAACTTTTAAAAGTTTGAAAATGTAAAACAAAAATAAACCAAAGAAAAAGCCTACCTGAATGGTTTAAGCAGGAGAGAAAGCCCCCTGCACCCCTGCTCTTTAACTATACCAAAACTGAAATCGCACTACAGTGCAGAAAATGGAACTCTTCTCATTCTGCACTGTAGGGAGATCTCTGTTGAAATGTTTGAACTTTTAAAAGTTCGATCATATGGTGTCGACCATATGACGTTCGAATTTTTAAAAGTTCAACAACGTTATATAGACCCAAGAAAGCATGCATGCTTATTTTTACACTTAAGATCTGCATACTGAAGTTGCTAGTAAAGTATGGAAGAGCAATAATTTTAATACAATTATATTCATTTTTGATGCATACATACCCCTTCTCTTTCAGAGTCTTTCTAATCTTTCAGCATGCACCTTCCTGTTTGCTGAAATTTCCTGAACATCTGAAAAACAAGGAGAGAAAAAAAGACATGAAAGCATTGTGCATACCATTCTTGGCTATTACACTTTTTCATATAAACTGACTTCATCTATATAATTACACAACTGTGGAATGACAGCAGTCCTAAACTCATCCAACTACTGGTTGAATTGTGCCCGCGGTCAGTTTCAGGTCATTATAATCAAGTCTATATTGCTCTCTTTTGCGTCACATGCCAGCTGAACTGGAGACAGCCTAGCTAGACTGTTCCAAGCCTCAGCCTTATACTGAGACCTGGTATAGTCTCCTGCAGCCATCTACAGATTTAGAGATTTATGAAAAATTAATTTTGAAGGTGCTGTATGCTGTACTTGTTGTATTGGACTGGAACCAAAGTCTTCTTAAGACAAAGTCTTGCTGACTGTTTACTGCTGAATCAGAGTCTGGTTATAACACAGAGTTTTGCATGACTGCATCTGTAGTCTGTTTAAAGCACCCAAACCTTGCAAATTACACACTGATAAAGAAATATACTTTGCAGCACAATACTATTTTACTGTAAGCATAGTTACTAATAAATAACTTTTTTTTAATAACAAACAAGACATACTACTGTAGTTTATAGATTTAATGAGCAAACTTTTTTCTTCACGACCAGTATAAATGACAGTTTTCTGTTCTCCATTTACCTCAAACCCTAAGTTCCTACATACCTCTAACACAGTTTGATTTACAGTTCTTATATTTTCTTTTAGTCCCACACTTTAGATCCAGTTTTCTTTCTTTTGTAAGGAGCTTCTGTAGGAAAGCATGTCATGTCTGTTTTTAGACTTTCCTGTTGTCCTTTTGTGAAACCATTTAATGTTTTCTTGCAAGCACTTCTGCCGATGTGAGAATGCATGCAATATTTGTCTTCCAGAATTGTTTTCCTGCTGATCCTATAAAAAGCCATGTACATTTATTTGTCAAATTCTTTGCTGATACTGTGGGAGAACGTTTATGAAGGAAACAGCTTGTATTACTGATTTTATAAAAAGCCATGTCTATTGTAAGAGCATGTCAGACTTTTTTCTGTTATTAGAAAACATGTTTGTTCTTTCTTCATAACGCATACATAGTATGGATGCCCATTTTACATTGCTAAACTCTATCATTGCTAAGCAAACTCTAACAATTCCCTCTCTTTATTTTAAAACACATTGGGAAACAAAACATTTAGTTAATACAATGATACCAAGTATTACTACCAAAGCTGAATGTAGCCAATAACATTTTTTCTTTAATTGACAGTGAAGTGAACATTGTAATCACCTTGTTAAAGTACCGAACTGGGCTTAGATAATACATATTTGAATGTAATTGTTTCAGTATATTTAAAACTTGAGGATTTTAAATAACATGGTTTATACAGTGAAGAATGCTATTTACATGTTAGTCCAATAGCTGTAAGAGTATAATATTTTAATATAATGTTTCTCTAACTGGGGTAAACCAATACTGGTACTGATAAAATGGTGGTCCAAAAACCAGTGGTAAAATTTCAACTAGTGAAAAAAATTACAACTTGACAAATTACTTTTGAACTTGTAACATTACAATGTATCCTGTACAGTATATATCTACACACACTGTTTGGTACTCATGCATTTCAATCCATGGTTTTTCACACATATTTATTAGACATTCATTTTATTTACACTGAATTGTTTTTACATTTGCACATACAAAGACTGCAAAGTACATTTAGTCCAATCTGCAAATTTAATATCAAGCAAAATCTTTTTGAAAATGTTTATACCTCTTTAGAAGTATCTTGTGAAATCAGTATGCTGTAGCATAGCATTAAGGAACTGATGTAGGATCCTGGATGCAGATGCCTGTGACACCCACATCCTGTCCCCTCTTGGTCTCTAGAAGGTTCTGCAGCTTGGTCTCCACAGCTATTGATTCCCCACAGTTTACTTTTGCCCTCAGCTGAGGACAACAGAGGTTACAGAGTTCCTTGAGTGTGTATATATTCACCCTGTAGTTCACTACTATTTCCACCCCATGCAGACCATGACAAGTTAAACCAGGTCTAAACACCCTTCTTCTTGCCTGAGGTCTATCAGCAGCAGCAAAATAGATTTGAGCCTGTTGCACACACATATGCAGAAGAGCAGCAGCCCCTAACATTCTTTCCAAGGCTGTATTCCAATTGGTTTTGGAATTTGAGGCAAAAATCTACATTAATTGTACACAATTGCTTTATAGCTTGCTTAATTGCTCCACCAACTTGGATTGGTTGATTAGCATACAATTCAGCTATTTCTGTTGTAATTAGTATGCCATGATGTTTACTGTGCTTAGTAGAGCCGCTTACTGAATACAAATCTATGTGCTACTACGTGTGTTGTAGTGCAACATGCAAATGGTTTTAGCGAGCTGCGTAGCTCTTTTGTTGCTGTTATTATTTGAAAAAAAAAAAGAATAAAGTACTTTGAGTACTCATCTTTAGTCAACAGATTGAAGTAAGACCAAGGTTGTGACCTCTGCTACCTATCAAACATTATGCATAGTAGAAATGGATCAGTCAGTTGCTAACATAGGTAGAAGAAAATGAAGATGGGTTTTGTCATTCAGGGAGATGGCCAGATCAGCTGCTTTCTTCCACCCTGCACATTTATCACCACTGTGAGGATTCCAAACTTGCTATAAGGAATGGAAAAGACCAGGGTTTTTTATCAAGTCTGTCATCTGATGCAACTACGAGACAGCTGCTTCTCCAAGTGGTTTCCATTATTGCATTTTCAGGATATTCATTATAGAATTAATATGTTTGTTGAGCTTGTAAAATAAGCTCATCATAGAAAGGGGACTATCAATTTCTGAGTTTGTATTATAGTTACCTTTTAAAGCATTAAACCTCCAGTAAAAAACATGCCCTGCCTACAACCAGTAGCTAGTAAATAGGTTTGCACTGTAGGTTAGCAACAAAACTCTCCATTACATGCCTGCAAACAGGTGCAGATCATTGCCTTTGTTGATAGGTTGGGCCTCATCTTGGAGGTCTTCATATATAAGTAGCTGTACTAAAGACCTATCTACCCATGAGAGAAATAAATAACAAAAAGAACACAGACTCTTTAAGAATGTTGCTCATAAACATTGTAAAATATAATACTTGTTTCAAGCACGTCCAGGTTTTGGAAAGTCAGATTAAGTTACTATACAATTAAATATGAAGTTATTTAATTATACCATTTGGTGGCTCTTCATGTAATTCAGCATCAATACATGAAAATGCAATTATTAATCTAGTGAACTTTTTCATAGTTTTGAATCTCAGAATTAGTTGGGCATGCATAAAACCTCATGGAGGAAGTTGACTTTGCACTGAAATGTAAGAATTTAAAGTCCAACTGAACTGTATCTTATGGGTGGTGTTATTCAACATTTTGTGAAAGCAAATATATTTTGATGGGGCTTAGGGGAACAAACATATCATATTTGTATTGGCCTTTCATTGACCTGTTATATTTTGGTGTCCTGGGCCATCTGACTGCTACAAACACTTGTAAAAGGTATGACAATTACTCTGTCCTGTCTGACCAATATCTGATGCTTTTACATATCTAGTAGATATTATAAATAGGCTTGTCAAAACAAATGCCTTCAGAATTCTAGCAGCACTTCAGGGATGGTAAAGCTTTATATCCTTTTCTGTTCTTGCCACAATTATATTTTCAGTAGTATTTACTTGTCAATTTCTTGTTTCTGCTGGAGATACATTTATGCACATTGCATATGTAAGTAAGGAAGCTACTGCCTTGACACTGTAGGTTAACAGCACTATAGCCGTAAAAGTTAAGAAACAGTATTTTTAAGTGCAAGTGTGAAACTTCACCAAAGTTCCAGTGGATGCCTTGGTTGCCTACATTTGGGAGTCAATAACTTTAACTGGTTGCTTGACAAGAATAGATACCAGGTTCTGGTAGGTGGTTTGAGTGCTTAGTCTTTGTATATCATTTTATTGTAAGAAACTAAACTGCAAAATGCATGACACAGACCTGGAGCTTATGTGTATGGGGTGGGTGAATCACTGACTGAACCTTTACCTAAGGGATACTACAAGAAATGAGTCCACTCAGTTTGGTCAAATCAGAAATTATCAAAATGGAAAAGGGCTCATTTTAAAAAATTCCTGTGTGGCTTCACCTTGTCCAAGTGGAAAGTTCTTATCTCTCCTCCACGTTGTATTTAATAACTCAGAAATTGTACTACACAAGGAAAAGGAAAAACATTTGTTTTGCATGGAAACCACGCTTTCTCCTTTATTCTCACATAGTGTGAAACTGGAAGAGCTACGGCTGATTTTCTTTTACATCAATGGTATTCTGTACTAGGATAAAAATGCAGATATGACAGAACAAAGATGTGTCTCTAAAAATAAATGTTCAAGGAAAAGGAGAAAGAAAAGAAAATTATTCAAAATAACATTCAGCTTATCAAGACTTAATACTAACAGCATGCACATTAAACTCAAGACAGAGATGATGCCATGCATGTTTCTTGCTTTGCCTGCTGTTGTCATTAGAAGACATACAAGTGCTGAAATTGCATCTGTTACATAAGAAACTGAAGTGTAATGTATCCACGCCTGGGTTCACTTCCCAGCACTGACAAGACAGAGAGAGAGAGAGAGAGAGAGAGAGAGAGAGAGAGAGAGAGAGAGAGAGAGAGAGATGATAAAGAAACAGGAATAATACTAAGAAATAAATCACAAGGTCCATATTATAGCTAGCTATATACACCTTTAAACAGAAATGCTAAAATGTTCATGCCTCATTTTTCAGGCACTTTATAGTGTTCACCTTTCAAATCCAGCAGAGCTGTACATGACAGTTCTAGGGTAAATTTGCGTCCATTCATCCAATCATTAAGACAAGCCATAAAGGTGGTAAAACTACAACTTTGTTAAACCTTATTTCATAGGCTAGAAATATGCTGA
>NC_056751.1:659042834-659045334 GCF_019279795.1 Protopterus annectens
ACCCACTGTTTATTTTTCATTTAGTCAAGGCTGAAGTTGAAGTGTAAATCCATGCCCATTTACATATGGGTCTACTGAACTTCACTGACAGACCCAAATGTCGGCGTCCACACTGTTGTCCATCAAACAATGACAATGTGAACACTGACATGCTACTAGACACTTGATTAAGGCTGCTTTTTATTTATTTATTTGTTTGTTTGTTTATTTATTTTAGGGAATGTTGCCATTTTTTGAAGAGGTACTAAATGTGATTTCTTGAATAGGTTCATAGGTTGGTGCTAGGCTATCGGCCCTAGGGCCTACAGAAGCCCAGCCATAACAATTCCCTGGCTATTTTTTCCCACACTATTTGCTTCCCTGGACCCCTGTCTAGCAGGGTGACTGACGTGATCCCTGGGGTGAATTTCCTTTCTCCCATTCAATCATCAAGGTTCCTTTTGAAGATGGCCAAAGAGGTGCTCTGCTTGACATGTATGAGCAGTCTATTCCAGATTCTGGGGAGTCTCTGGGTCAGGAACCTATCCCTCCAACATGTTTTTTTTATTGTGATGACATGGTTTAGATCCCTGGAGCGTGTGGCTCTGAGGGATTGGGATTTTTTTACGTGTAGCATGTCCAACAGCTCTGGGATTGGCATGGCTTTGTATGTTAAGCACAAATCACCTCGGAGTAGACGATATGCGACAGAGTATAGCTGGAGTTTGTTAAGGTGGTCAGCATAGGGCATCTGCTTTAGGCATGTATTTCTTTTAGTGAGGTATTTCTGCGGCCTTTCCAGTTGTTGCAGATGTCTTGAGAGGTACATACCAAATGGGGCGTTGTATTCTATAATGGGTCTAATGAGGTTTGAATACAGTGGGACAATGACCTCCTTTTTTCTGGATGAAAAGCCCTTAGTGATGAGGTGTGCCTCATAGAAGGATTTCCTGACTGTTGTGGCGATGTGGTTATTGAAGGTGAGACCACTGTTCACCTGTGTCCCTAAGTCTCTTATCACACTTTTGGTGTTTAGTGTACTGCCACCTATGTGGCAATTCAAGGGTACATGTTTTTCCCAAAGGGGATAACTATACATTTCTTGGCATTGAGCTTGAGCCCATGGCTCTGGTACCAAGCATCTGTTTCTGTAAGGCCCTTTTGTAGAGTATCTACATAATTTGGGGATTCAATAATGGCTCTCAGTTTGCAGTCATCTGCAAACTTTGTTTGCCAGGGTCCCTTAGTGTTGGCCTGTACTTCAGAGAAGTAGATGTCAAACAAGAGAGGTCCCAGGACTGAATCCTGAGGTACTCCACTTGTCATTTGTCTGGAGCTGGATTTGGAGTCAGCTACTTTTACAGTGTGGGTTCTGTCAGTAAGGCGGTTGGCAACCCATCGAGTGACGTAGGGATTAATGCCCAGCTTAGTAAGTTTATCTATGATTCCAGAGTGGGGGATGGTGTCAAAGGCCTTGGCGAGGTCCAGATAGGCTGTGTGGACTGCCTTACCCTTGCCATGACTCTGGAGACTGATTCGAAGAAGTCAATCAGGTTTATGAGACAAGATTGGCCCTTCACGAACCCAAACTGGGTGGGGTCCAGTGTTTTAAGGTTGCCAAAGTCTTTGTTTATAAGTTCCATGATAACATTCCATGGCTTTGCAGATCAGGCTCATCAGACTGATGGGGCGGTAGTTCCCAGGATCCAAGGTGGATCCCCCCTTGTGGGGTGGGATAACTGTAGCTGTGCGCCACTCAGTGGGCATGAAGCCTGAGGTGAGGGTATGATTAAACATGACACTTAGGTGAGGTGCCAGTTCATTTTGCAGTTCATGTAGTACACAGCCCGGGATGTCATCTGGTCCCATGGATGCTGTATTCTTAGCTTTGGAGAGTGCATTTTTTACCTGTGTGGCCTTTATTACCAGAATTTGGCAATCTTCCGGTATTGAGATGGGCCATTTTGGGGGTGAGAGGGGGGTGAAGTTGGCACTGAATCGATCTGCCAGGATATTGGCAATATCCTTGGGATCAGTATATTTAATGCCATTATGTTGTAGCTCAGAGCAGATCTGAGCATTGCCATTTAGATTCTTGACATAGTTATAGAACGACTTGTGGTTGTCTTTGGAATCTTTGGCAATTTTATTTTTGCAACTAGCTTTGGAGGATTTTATGAGGGGATCTCAGCTTTTTACTGAGGCTGGTAAGGGAGTATTTTGCATCCTCTTTTCTGCAACAGTTTCTTCCTTTTGTTGCAAAGTTTGTTTATGGCAGAGGACCACCAGATTGGCTTCCTTTTTTTGGAGGTGAGCATCTTGGTTCTATTTGGGATGGCACGATTCATGCATGAGTGGATATGCTTGTACAGTGCCTTAGTGTAGGACTCAGCAGTTGAACTTTCAGTTCCCATCTGCATGGATGTCATGAAGTTTGTAACTTCTAACTTGAGTAGCATGAATATGATAGCTTTGGTATAAAAAGAGCAAATGTCAGTCTTTTTCTAAATATTCCTGAAGA
>NC_056751.1:659050334-659245334 GCF_019279795.1 Protopterus annectens
TTAACTCTAATGCCTTGGACCAGCTGGTTGACACCTCCAGAAGTGGTGCCAACAAACTGGATCGGGTCCTTACTAATATGAGGGACCACTGTAGTACCCCCACTTTGAGATCTGACCACAAATCTGTCTCATTCAAAGTAACTATCACACCTGACCCTCCCCCCAGCAGCAACTAAACTAAAAATTTCTTCAAAACAGAGTATAACCTCTTATAGGATGGTGTAAATAGCTTCACTGCACCCCCTCCTCAGA
The DNA here is from genome assembly GCF_019279795.1 of Protopterus annectens. NCBI lineage: Eukaryota > Metazoa > Chordata > Ceratodontiformes > Protopteridae > Protopterus > Protopterus annectens. The sequence continues at coordinate 659,050,587 of NC_056751.1, forward strand.
TGGAATTGGCAGCTATCCAAGTCCTACACCAGTGCTTTATACAAACACTTGTATAACTGCATTGACTTGGCCATACCTGATAGGACCAAAAACAAGCTCCTCAAGGAAGAGCAAACCTACCTGGTGGAGAATTGCCATTAACAGGCTTTACAAAAAGAGGAAGAAATTGCGGTCTAAGAGTAAGAGAGAGCAAGCCCTGAACTGGAAACCCTCCATCCTCGGCTTAAAAATGCAAATAAGTATTCTTGTGAAGTCCTCCAAAGCAAACTATGAATCCAAATTAGCTTCCTCAAATAAGGACAACCATAAGGTGTTCTTTAGTTACATCCATATCCTAAAAGGAAAGGCCAGATTTGTGCCAAACTGGTAGTTAATGATACCATATATACTGAGCCTGTGGACATAGCTAATCTGTTGGCTGACAAGTTCTATAAAAACTCCACTCCACTATCCCACCCACACATTCATAGGCTCATAGGTAGGTACTAGGCTATTGGCCCTAGGGCATATATAAGCCTAGCCAAAAAGGTACCCTGGCTTTTGCCACCCAAGAAAATTATTTTCCTGTGCCCCTGTCGAGCAGAGCAACAGAAGTGATCCTAGGGATGAATTTCCTATTTCCCATCCAATCATCAAGATTTTTCTTGAAGAGTGCTAATGAGGAGTTTTGTTTGATATAGATAGGTAGATTGTTCCAGAGTACGAGAAGACAGGAATCTATCCCTCCAGCATGTTCTGTTTATTGTGGTGACAAGGTTTAGGTCCCTAGATCCTGTAGCTCAGAGGGATTGGGATTTCTTTAAGTGGAGCATGTCCAACAGCTCTGGGGTTTACATAGCTTTGTATGTTAGCAGAGATCACCTCTGAGTAGGCGATATGTGATGGAGTAAAGCTGGAGTTTTTTGAGACGGTCTGCGTAGGGCATCTGTTTGAGGCCAGTAATACTCTTTGTAAGGTATTCTGTGGCCTTTCCAGTTGTTTTAGATGTCTTGTGAGATACATACCAAAAGGGGCATTGTACTCTATAATGGGTCTAATGAGTGATGAGTAGAGGGGAAGAATTACCTCTTTTTTCCTGGATGTGAAACCTTTTGTGATGAGGTGTGCAACGTAGAAGGATTTCATGACTACTGTGGCAATGTAATTATCAAAGGAGAGACTACTGTCCACCTGTGCCTCAAGGACTCTTATCACACTTTCAGTGTTAAGTAGACTACCGCCTATTTAGCGTACCCCATGACATCCCAAAAACCTGTCCCCTGCCTTATATCTCTAAAGTGCAGGTCATAAATGGCCACTCTAAGGCCAAAAACACAGCATCTATTGGACCTAATAACATCTCTGGCTGCTTCCTACATGGGCTCCAACAAGAATTAACAACACCATGCATACTCTTTTTAATCATAATCTAAGCACTGGCCTCATCTCAGCTGAATGGAAAAAGGTCACCATTATTCCCCTGCACAAAGGCTGTGCTTCTACTGGCCCTGGGAACTATAGACGTATTAGCCTGACTAGCCTTATCTGCAAGGCCATGGAATGAATCATCATGGACCTTATCAACAAAGCTATAGGTAATCTCCAAAAGGGAGATAATGCCTGTTAAACCTGGTGGACTTCTTCAAGATAGTCAACAAGGCCCTGGATGAGGATAAATATCTGCATACACCTTACCTAGACTTAGCCAAGGCTTGTGATACTATCCCCCAGTCCGGCATCATTGACAAACTCATCCAGCTATGATATGGTACAATATTTATGCAAAGTCAAAAGCCAAATTAATCAATATAAGAAAAGGCAGCCCAAAAGATATTTGAAGAGAAACACAGGTAAAGGCTTTCAGATATGGAAAATGTCACAATAAAAAACTAATATCACAAACAAGGAATACAGAAAAGAAGATTAGCAAAGTAGAAGTTAAAAGAAAAAGAAGTTGAAGTAATGGAATGCCTGCAAAGTGAAGGATTTGGTGTATAAGCATAATGGAATGAGTCCCCAAGGTAAGGAGAAACAGGAAGATCAGGATATATCTGAAGAAGAAATATGGACATGGGAAAGAAAAAGAGATTTAATGTGGTGTAATATTTATGCAAAAGAAGAAAGCAAAACTAATCAATACAAAATGAGCAGCATCAAAGATATTTGAATAGAAATACCTGCAAAGGCATCCAGACATGGACAACTTTACAATACAAAAAATAAAAAGACAAAGAGGAAAAGTCAAAAAGAAGATTAGTAATGGACAAGTTAAACAAATAGAAACTGAGGTTATGAAGTAACTGCAAAATGAAGGATTCAATGTAGAAAATTTAACTCCGAAAGTACCACAACAGAATAGAGCAATGGATATCCACATTAATGAGAAATCAGTGGAATGGGAAGCAACTGATCAGTTGCCATATGAAGATATTTTGAAGCCTTCCACAGTAAACCAGTATAAACATTCACTTGAAGCAGGACAGCAAGGGAAGGAACAGGAAATTGCAACAACTCTGATGCAGTCAATGTTGAAGAGTGATAGGCCAATGAGATACCATATAACAGAGCAACGGATGACAGCTTTCTATAGAATTTCTATAACTATAACTTTTTATAGAATGTCTGCAGAAAATGAAGAACAAAAAATGTGCCCTGGGGCGAAGCCTGAATGGCTAACTGAAGGCAGCAGGTTTTTACATCTGAATAAACTAGTATAAAATTTAATTTTTTTCTAACAAAAACACTTTAAATAGTCAGATAATAGTCTAAAATAACAAACTTCAAGTTTTGGTGGATTTCTTTAAGAAATTTCCTGTCAGATTATATTAGAGTCTATTAACAATTGGGGAAATGAGTAACCTGAAGAACTCTCATTCTGAACTAACACTAAAAAAGGAACTGCAACTGGTGACTACTACACTACAATAATTATCAATGAAAATGGATGATTTTAAGGTAAATCTGCAAAATCTAAAAGAGAACTGTCAAAAGCAAGCAGTTGTTCTCAAAGAAATGCTTCAACAGCATCAGACAAAGATAACTATTGAAACTTCTTTAAGTAACATTGAAGGAAGGCTCAGAGAGGAGGAAATCCAAAGAGACTTTCTTCTGAAGCAAAATACTTGGCTTATCAATAAAGTAGATGACTTGGAAAACAGGGAAAGAAGGTCAAACATCAGAATCTTTGGTTTACCTGAGAAAACAGAAGGAGGAGATATAATTTCCTTCTTAAACACATGGATTCCTAAAGTTTTAGATCTTAAAGAAGGCTTTTCATTTGGGACTGAAAGGGCTCATCAAGCTTTGGGAAACCCAGCTTCAGCTGCAGCTTCACTGACATATTCTACACCACCAAGGTCAATTATAATAAAATTTTTATCTTTCATGGAGAAAGAACTGGTGCTAAAAACTGTGTGGAGAAAGAGCCCTATAAAATATAACAAAACCTAATAAGGTTTGATAATGATTATTCTGCTAAAGTGCTGGAACAAAGGAAAAAGGCATGGCCACTAATTAAAATACTAAAACAGATCAATATTAAAACTCAAATGACTTTTCCTGCAAAAATAAAAATCCTGCATCTAAATGGGATGAGAACCTTCAACAACCTGGAAGAAGCTTTACTATTTATCAAAAACAATAATATCATATCTATTCTGGAAGATATGGACTGGGCATCTCCATCCCTGAAGAAAACCACTGATAAATACTCCTGGACTGATGTAAAAAAGATAAAGAAAAAAAATCTAAAATAGCAGTTTCTGCAAAGTCTCTCAAAGTTTCTACTGCAACCTAATTATTAACGATACGTCAACCGGACTTAAAACTGTAATGTAAACTATACTCTTGTGTATATATGTATATATATATATATATATATATATATATATATATATATATATATATATATATATATCTATATTCATATACACACACACACACACACACACACATATATATATATATATATATATATATATATATATGGGTTCACTTTATAACATCGAAATACTGAAATGTCAAATTTCAGTATCTCAAAGCTATAAAGTCGAATGTTAAAAATAGCGAACGTTCATAATCGCGAATTTGACGTATGTCGAAAATATGTTGAATTCGTGGTTATGAAGTTGCGCTATGTAATGTCCAGGTTTGTGTTTTGTTGGTGTGCGGTGCCGTGTTTGGATGTAGGTGCTATGTCAGGTAAGTGAGTGTTTTGTAGGGGTTTTGAGTGGGAGTTAGAGTGTGTGTGAGGGATTGGAGAATGTGCGTGTGTGAGTGAGCTTTTGTGTTGTGTTTGTGCGATCTCGGAGTTAGTAAATATAAGTAGGGGTGCAGGGCTTGCCCCTCTTATGTGTGTGTGAGTTGTGTATGTGTGTTGTTTTTTTGTTTATGTTGTGATGTGAGTGTTGTGTTGTATGTTTAGTGTAGTGTGTGTGTGGTGTTTTCGGTTATGTGGTTTCGTGTTTTTTGTTTGTCGCTGTTTTGTGGATTCGGTTTTATAGTCTCGAGATACTGAAATTCGATATTTCAGCATTTCGAGGTTATAAAGTGAATCCATATATATATATATATATATATATATATATATATATATATATATATATATATATATGTGTGTATATATCTACAGGGAAATGTATGTGTCTGTATTCATCTTTATGCATTATTTGCTATATTTGATTTCTATTGTATAAATAGTTATAAAAAGTCATTACTATCCTATCTTTCTTCCTTCCCTTTCTTTCTTACCTTTTGTATGTATAGTAACTTGACTAGTTATTTCCTTATTCCTAATAGACTAAAATGAGTTAAACTCTTAATAATCAAGTTTCACCATTTTCTCTCATGTTTCTGATCAAGCATTAAGTAAATGACACATTTTTGTTAACTAATACAGCAATGCCTAAGATTAGCAATGTTGGTTTTATATGCTAGTAATTTACTGTTTAGATTGTAGCTTGTTTTTTTTAAACTGAGTGAACAAACAATGTTAAAGGAAAGATTCCTTTAAATGTTATAGCAGCATGATGTGCTATGCTGATAAATACTTAGCTTTGTATTATTATAATTCCTTTAAACACCGTGATTGAGTTGTGCACTTAATATCAAGCATATAATGCAAGCACGGCACATATATCCTTGGGAAAATGTGTTTGATAGGTTGGAATGTAATTAGTAAACATAACATTGTTTGGATTAAAGCTGGACTGGGCTTCTGTACAGAGAAATTGTCACCACACAATGACACCATGTTTAGGGACATGATCTTATAGGTTCATAGGTTCATAGGTTGGTACTAGGCTATCAGCCCTATAGCCATAACAATTCCCTGGCTATTTCTTCCCACATTATTTACTTTCCTGGACCCCTGTCTAGCAGATCCCTGGGGTGAATTTCCTTTCTCCCATCCAATCGTCAAGGTTCTTCTTGAAGAGGTCCAAAGAGGCACTCTGCTTGACATGTATGGGCAATCTATTCCAGAGTCTGTCTCTGGGTCAGGAACCTATCCCTCCAGCATGTTTTGTTTATTATGATGACAAGGTTTAGATCCCTGGGCATGTCCAACAGCTCTGGGTTTGACATGGCCTTGTATGTTAAGCAGAGATCACCTCTGAGTAGACGATATGCGACAGAGTATAGCTGGAGTTTTGGCATCTGCTTTAGGCCTGTGATTCTTTTAGTGAGGTATTTCTGAGGCCTTTCCAGTTGTTGCAGATGTCTTGAGAGGTACATACCACATATTCTATAATGGGTCTAATGAGGGATGAGTACAGTGGGACAATGACCTCCTTTTTCTGGATAAAAGCCCTTCGTGATGAGGTGTGCCACATAGAAGGATTTCCTGACTGTTGTGGCGATGTGGTTATCGAAGGTGAGACCACTGTCCACCTGTGTCCCTAAGTCTCTTATCACACTTTCTGTGTTTAGTGTACTGCCACCTATATGGTAATTCATGGATACATGTTTTTCCCAAAGGGATAACAATACATTTCTTGGCATTGAGCTTGAGCCCATGGCTCTGGCAACAAGCATCTGTTTCTGTAAGGCCCTTTTGTAGAGTATCCACATCATTTGGGGATTCAATAATGGCTCAGAGTTTGCAGTCATCTGCAAACTTTGTTAAGTGTTGGCCTGTACCTCAGAGAAGTAGATGCCAAACAACAGGACTGAATCCTGAGGTACTCCACTTGTCACTTGCCTGGAGCTGGATTTGGAGTTTTACAGTGTGGGTTCTATCAGTAAGCCATTTAGCAACCCATTGGATGACATAGGGATTAATGCCCAACTTAGTAAGTTTATCTATGATTCCAGAGTGGGGATGGTGTCAAATGCAGGTCTAGATAGGCTGTGTGGACCACCTTACCCTTGTTCATGGCTCTGGAGACTGATTCAAAGAAGTCAATCAGGTTCAGGAGACAAGATCGGCCCTTCACAAACCCAAACTGGGTGGGGTCCAGTGTTTGAAGGTTGCCAATGTCTTTGTTTATAAGTTCCATGATAATACACTCCATGGCCTTGCAGATAAGGCTTGTCAGACTGATGGGACGGTAGTTTCTGGGATCCAAGGTGGATGGATAACTGTAGCTCTGTAGGCACAAAACCTGAGGTGAGGCTATGATTAAACATGACACTTAGGTGAGGTGCCAGTTCATATTTAAAACATGTCATTTGCTGTTAAGGGCTGATTAACCTCATGTGAGAAGACCCCCCCCCCCATTTTGAATACTGAAGTTACTAGAGGGAACTGGGTCCTGGAACTGATTAATGACTGAAAAGAGTGACAAACAGGTAAGACTGGTTTAAGGTGAATGAGGAATTGCTGGCATTAACTTTGTGCAATGTCAGTAGTGCTGGCAATAATGGGTGACCACATTGTAACTGAATAATGGATTTGTAGTGTGGTTACAGTAATGGCATGGGATGTGGTTGCATAGTGGTGGTAAATGATGACTTTTGGATGGCTTTGACTTATAATGTGGTGCTTACTTGTCTATTTTGATTTGTCAGACTGTCTGGAACTTGAATTGAATGAAGGAATGCTTGCTTGTTGTTTGGTATACACGGAACTTGGTGTGATGATTCTTGGGTGATATTTGCATTAAGAACACTGAAGAGAGGGAAGGGAAGGGGAAAGTTTAATAGAGTGATTTTGAGCTGGAAAGCAGTTGAGCGGGGGAAATTGTAGCTCATGAGTGCTTAAAGTTGAAGATTTTCACAGTTTGCAAGACTTGCGATCCAGATAGCCAGTTAACAGCTCTCTATCCATAACTGCTGTTTCTGCTTAGTGTTGCTATAGCAATAAGTAGAGTAAGCTGTGATTGGTTGTTAACTTACTCATGGAATTAAGGAAGTATGACCATATTATGTTTAGGAAATATATTTAGATATCCTTTTGAATAATTTATGTTCCACAAATAAGAGGATAAATGCTAAAACAGTTAGAAACTTAAATTATAATTTATTTAAGCATAACAACATAGTTAAACAAGAAGCTCACTGCAAATCATACTCGGTATAGATCTATAATATTGAACTGCTGTGGTTCACACTACTTTGCTCATATCTGTATAAATATCTGATTTGAAAGTTTCTTCTATAATTTAGCTATAATTGACTAATTTAAGCATATTAAGATTAAAGCCTTATAGACATGTTTTAAGATGATTTAAACATATTCTAACTTTACTGAGCAATATTATTGAAATGTTATGATTGCCTGTTATATGATGTGACTAACACTAACAATATATGTCGCCTGTTGCAAGACTTTGGAAATACAGGTTTAGATAATTTTATGTGTTTTTAAAAGGATGTGGTGAAAGATTGGTGTGAGAAATTAAACCAAATGTTATGTAAGTATGAGTATACATTCACATCTTGCTATTGTTAATCAGCTACTATTTATACTTAATATGAAAAGAAATGGGGATACTCAGAAGCTGAAAGAGCTTAATAATTAACATAACTCAGATACATATGTTACGTACGAATAGATGGTAAGGATACATACATTAAATTATGAAGAAATATTAAGCCCTAGCAGCTGAATGTTATAACACCATAATCATTGTATTTTAAAATAGTCTTCTTTAACACTTACAAACTATATATGTAGCTCAGATGAAATAGGAAAGTTTGAGTGATAGTCCACCAGACTTATCTATCTGTTGAAATATGAATATATTTCATTCCATGTTGGGTAGGGTTTAAAAACCACACTAGTTTAATTTCAGTATGCATTTTAGATTTTAAGACTTTAGTTAGTTTTAGTAAGCTTGACTTAAGCCTATTCTTCTTGATTACTTTAGAGGAAACATTGTTGAATGAGATATATGATTGTCTACAAATTAATAATTAATTAATACTAGAGGAGGGGATGATTCCATGTAAATATAACAATAGATCAATTTTTTCTTCAACAATAACTTGATATGGATCTCACTTTATTATCTTTAAATACTAATGGCTTAAATAACACAAATAAAATATCTAATCTACTGAAATATTTAAAATTAAACAGAGCTCAAATAATACTCTTACAGAAAACACACTTTTAAAAAATGATAAATTTATATGGAACCCAAGTGAATATATGACCCTGGCTTGCTCCACATTTAAATCAAAGAAGAGTTGGGTAACAATCTTATGGAAAAAGAATACCTTAAGTCCTAAAGTTATACGCAAATATGTAGATAATGATTGTCTTATAGTTATTGTCATCTTGAAGTTTAGTAACAGGATATGGACACTAGTAAACCTATACTGGTTTCCTGGTATTGGGGTGGGAACAGTTAAACACATCTATATCTCATTATAAATACATCTAAAGGAAATTTAATAATAGGTAGGGATTTTAACTATATTACTGACACATCTGAAACCACTAACAAAAAATCTCCATTCTTAACATCTACTGCAAAACTATTAAAATGATGGACTAAGGCTTTAAAATTGCAAGATACTTGCAACACTATAGATAAAAACTCATTACTATTTTCTCATCAAGATTATAGATTTGGCACCCAAACCAGAATAGACAAAGAATACATTTCTCAGAATTTTTTTACAAAAATCGCATCCTTCTCAATAATCCTATATCTTTTATCAGATCACAATTCCCTTGTCTTAAAAATGCAAATGGATTTTAAAACATTAGCACTTATCTCTAGAATTCCCTCATATATCACAAAAATGAAAGAATTCAAGCAATGGTTAATTAGTGAACTTAATTTCTTTTTAGATATAAACTACAAGCCAGAAGTGAACTAAAAGCTTATATATGGTAGAATGATTAGTTGGTATAAAAATAAACTTAAAGAATGGGAATCAGAATTACAAAAACTACAAAACCAACTCCTATTATACAAATCCAAAAAGGTCTTCAATTTGATTGGGAACAAAAAGATAATATAAGATTTAAATAAAAGATATAATGAAATATTAAACCATAAAACTCATTTAGCCATGGAGAGATTAAAAATAAACTCTTATCCTACTTCTCAAAATCACCTACATAATCTATCAGTTAAAATCAATATGCAATCTAAAGCTAATGCTATTGTTAACCTCTTACATGAAGGGAAAGGTAAGAAAGTTTCAGAAATAGGGGGTATATTGGATGCTTTTAAGTATCATTACACAAGACATTATAAAAGCAAGAATACTATAATGGACCAATAAAATTTAGAAACTATACTCCCTAATATAAAAACAATCCCTGAAAACTTAAACAGGAGTTACAAAAATCCATTACACATAAAGAAATTACTGAGAAAATCAAAGAGAGTAAAACTGGTAAATCCCCGGGGATAGATGGTTTGATTATAGAAATATGCAAACTATTTCAAACAAATATAACCACATTGTTACATAAAACACTACTTGAAATTCAAACTCATGCAACAATTCCCCCTTTATGGATATATTCTTTAATCACGCAAAACAGAAATTCTCTCCAACTAATAAAACAGCCAGTGTACAAATTCTGTAGTATCAAACGAAAAGAAAAGAAGACACACCAGTGGTACAGCTGGTGTATCTTTTTTTCATTTGATATTCTTTAATCACCCCCATTTTAAAAGAAAATAAAGATTAGGGTCTATATTAGATCAGCGAACACTTAAGCGAATGCTGATTGATCGAACTTATTTAAGCGAATGTTCAAACAATCAAAGCAACAGAAGTCCGATTTTTTTCCTAAGGAAAGAATTTGGTTGTCCGTTTCTGTTGCTTTGGTATTTTCAGTGCTGTGGTGGAAAGTTACGGGTCGGAGTCTGGTAAGTGTGCGATTGTGTGGATGTGAGTGTGTGGATGTGAGGGTTAGGGTGGGTTTAGGTAAGTTAGGGTTAGGGTGGGTTTAGGTAAGTTAGGGTTAGGGAGCAGGTGAGGTGAGTGTGTGATGGTGACAGACCTTAGGGTTAGGGTTTGGGTTAAGGTAAGTGGATAGTTAGTGGTGTGCGCATAGTTTAGTGTAGGGTTAGATGTCAGATTTTAGGTGTAGGTGTGTATATTTCTGTTTGTTTGGTGTGCTTGTGCTGTTTGTATGTGTTTTGGATCAGCAATGTTTTTCCCTAGGAAAAAAATCACTGATCTGATAGTTCCAGATTGTAAGCTTTCGCTTAGATAGGGTCGATCAATCAGTGTTTGCTTTTTTAAGCATTCGCTGATCTAATATAGACCCTAAAGATTCTAGTCATTGTAGTCCATATGGACTAATTTCATTACTGAATAATGATTATAAAATATTCATGTCTATTATGGTAAGTAGAATAAAAGCTCAAATATCTGAAATAATTAATAATGACCAAGCTGGGTTTATACATAATAGACACACGCATGATAATATAAAAAGGATACTGACATTAATTGATTATTTAAATAAAGAAAATCCAGAAGCCTTGATAACTGGACTGGATATAGAAAAAGCATTTGATTCCTTAAATTGGGATTATTTTAATTAAAACTCTTGATGTATTTGGTTTCTCTCTCTCCTTTATTACATTAATTAAAAAGGTTTACGAAAATAATTTAGCTTATGTTAAAATAGGGCACTTTACTTCAGAGGCAATCCAAATTACTAGAGGCACTAAATAAGGTTATCCTATGTCACACATTTTGGCAATAGAGATATTGGTTATATTAGTACGGAACAATCCAAAGATAAAAGGCTTAGATATATATGACCAATATAATTCCAAGATCATCCTCTTTGCTGATGATGTGCTTCTTACATTATCAAACTCAAAAGAAGTGTTAGATGAGGTAGATTTATTTATAGAGAACTTTCACAAGATCTCAGGACTTCATTTTAATAACCAGAAATCAAAATATATGTTACTGGATAATAATAAAAAAAGAAATACACATTGATAAGAATCATATCATAGGTGAGCAAGTCACAACTTTAAAATACCCGGGGATGGAGCTAAGTAGAAATATACAGGAGATACTGAATATTAATTACAGAAGGGTTATTGATATAGTAAATACTCTGGTGAACAAGTGGAATAACTTATTTATAAATTTTGAAGATAGATTACAACTGTTAAAAATGGTACTACTTCCTAAAATTTTGTATGTAGTACAAGCTATTTGGTTAATACCTGAGAAAATCTATCTTAAGGAAATAACATCAATATTGTTAAGATTCTTGTGGTATCCTAAAAGAAACAAAATTGCATATACTCACCATATCAGACAATGGGATCAAGGAGGAATGCATTTCCCAGATATTGAATCCTATATAAAAGCTACTTTTCTGAAAACTGTGATAGACTGGATAAACCCTAATTATACATATCTAACTGGAAGTTGTTAAACTCAATTATAATAATAAATGAAAAGAAATTGTTAAAAATAATTTAACTATAGATAAGGATACCATATTATGGTATTTATTGAGTTTAAATTTACAATATAATATACCTTAACCCACTAAGTTAAATTTAATCAACCATCTCTTTGAAACTTTTAGGAGATGTATTAATGTGAGTATGGATTTAAAGCTTTGGTTTACAATATTAACCCCTTTCAGTATTACTAAGAGCTTTCCAGATAGGATTCATAGGGATCTATTTACCTCTTGGGAACAAAAAAAGTGTAATATGCTGGCAACATTGCATAAAAAAACAAGTCTTAGATGTGCAATATATGTTGTCAACTTATAGTTTAAAATCTCATGAATGGTTAATACTTCAGAATGTCTTGACATACTCCAAGGATCTATGAAGGATAATAAGTAACTCTTCTTTCCCAAATCCACCCAAATTTATAACTAGATTGTTTGGAATTATATATAATAATGAAAATAAAAAAAAATGGAACATCATATTTATATAATTTAATAAAAAAATATAAAACAACACCTAAACCAGCATATTGGCAGTATATTACTAAAGGATATTCAATACCTTTAACCTCAGAAAATAAATCAAGCATACTACTTTCAGTTAAATTAACTTCTTATTCTCAATACTGGAGAATATTTAACTGGAAATATCTACATAGATCCTTCTTAACTCCTGAAAAAATTTCAAAAATCAATTATTCTAGTAATGGGTTATGTTGGAGAGGTCAACAGACCAATAAATCAGATTGGTCTCACATTTTCTATGACTGTATGAAAATTAAAGTATTTTGGAATGGAATTAATAATTTCTTACAAGCAGTTTATACAGACACAATTGTCATGACCAAAGCTTTGATATTATTGAATATAAAATAAGGTTCTTTTATAAATAAACCTAACCTGTAATTACTGTAGACAATACTAGCTATAGATTGGAAATGCATAACCAGGAAAAAGAACTCTAACACAGTGCCTAATAGAGAAGATTTTTGTGTTTACTGAAGAAGATGTCATTAATGGAGGTAAAAAACAAAGAACTATGAATGTTTCCTAAGCCATTAGTCAATAATGCCTGGAAGAATGTTTTGACATTGATTGACACTTTACAAGTGGAATCAGTCTCCTCATGAAAACAACTGTATCATGAGTTATGTTTAATCATTTTTGTATGAACGTATTATTCAAATCTACTCATGTCAGGCTGAATGTAAATACTGTATATAGTTAATCTATTAATTAATATGGTTGTTAACTGTAAACAAGTATTTCTGTTTTTGTTTGTTATACATTTAAAATAAAAATTATCTGAGTAAAAAAAAGTGCCCTCAGTTTAGAAGAAAATGAGCTAAGAGAAGAGTTGCATGATTTAATAGAGATAGATAAACATTTCAGATCAGTGAAAGAAATAGACTACAGAAGGTCAATAAAACCCAAAATGTCAAAAGTTTGATAAAACATCTGAACACAGTAATTGGGACTATGCCTAGAGATCCATGGGATATAACAGAAGTAAACAGGAGATATTACTGTGCAGCTAAATTAATAACAGATACAATTCTACCACAAGAACACAGGATAGTAAGGAGAAGGAGTGGGAGAAAAAAATTCCATCATGGAGGTATCAAACAGAGAAAACTATAAAACAATTAAGACAAGAAATGTTACTGTTAGAAGAGTATAGAAGAGGGAACAGATCAAGAAAAATACTCAGAAAGATAGATGCGATAAAAGCAATGTGTAGTATTATAATGGATCAGGATTCATCATGCACTATTGCAAATAATAAACTAAAAATATCAGCACAGGCATAAAAACCTAGAAGATACACATATAAATATGAAGGATAAGTACAAAAAAAGCAATTTATTGATGACCCAAAAAAGTTTTATGGAGAATTGGGAAACAATGTAGAAGGAATTGAAAGACCACAACAAAAAAAGAAGAAATAAATACATTTTGGAGAAGTGTTTATGAATATCCTGTGGAACATAACAAAAGATGCTAAATGGATATAAGTAAAGGAAATAAAAAGAAGTTCAAAGGTACAAGATATGAAATGGGATAAAGTAACAGCCAGAGATATTGAAACAAAGTTAAGGAAAGTCTCTGACTGGAAAACCCTAAGCCCAGATGCAGTACCTAACTTCTGGTGAAAAGTATTAATAACTTTTAACAAAGATTTAGCCATGAGTAACAACTATTTATATGATCACCCCAAACAGACGTCAATCAGGCTAACAGCAAGAGAAACGATGCTCCTACTTAAGAATGAACCTGCAAACTGCACTACAAATTATAGACTATTAACTTGCTGTCTGATGAAATATAAACTATACACTGGAATTGATGCTGACAGAGTTTCTAGTCATTTAGAAGAAAACTCAATTAGGCAATAGAACAAAAGGACAATAAAAGAAAGTCATAAGGATCATTTGTTGTTAAATACAGCCATAGTGGAGAACTGTAAAAAGGGGAAGAATCTAAGTATGGAATGGATTGACTGCAAAACAGCATTTGACAGTTTTTCACATTCATGGACATAGGATTACTTAAAATGTATAAGATGCACCCTACACTGATCACAGTGACCATAAAAGAGTGGCAAACCACTTTGCCATTAAGCATGATAAAGGGCAAATTATTCAAGGGACAAAAAAACAAAGGAGATATTCCAGGTTGGCTCTCTGTCACAGTTGCATTTTTGCCTTGCCCTTAACCCAATAAGCTGCCTGCATAACAGATTAGGTCATGGCATTGCTCCCAGAAAGCAACAAAGTGTAAAGACGTCTTATCTTCTCTTTTTCAATGATTTAGAATATAGCTCATCAGATGAGGAACTGAAACCACAACTGCAAGTATTCAAAGCTTTTTCAGATGATATAAGAACGTCATTTGGCCTTGATAAATGTGTAAAAGCAACATTTAAAGCAGAGCAGCTGCATCACCAAGAAAATATCATTTTGGGGCAAGAATGTGATATAAAAGAACTTAAGCAAGAGGGAGTGTATAACTATTAGGGAATTTATGAAGAATCAACAATAAAACATGAACAAATGTGAATAAAACTTAGTAAGGAATATTTTAGAAGACTTAAATTAATCCTGAAAACAACGTTGACATCTAGGAACACAATTCAAGCTATAATCCAATTTGCTATTCCTGTCCTAACTTACAGTTTTGGAGTGATTAACTGTCCCCAAAAGGTTTTGGACAGATTAGACAGGAAAATAAAAAGGATGATTCATGCTCATCAAATGATTTACAAAAATCGGTGCATACCTAGATTACATATTCCCCATTCAGAAGAAGGTATGGGCCTCCTTGAAATTGATTACATGTATAACTCTACAGTCATGAGATTGCATACATATATGCTGACCTCACAAGACCCAAACATAGTGAAAGTTTTGAAACATGAGGAGAATAAATCTAAGATAATGTCCCTTCTCAGTCTAGTAGAAACATGTTAGCATCAAGTGGGAATGGACATCAATCCAGAAGTAGATAAAAATCAGGCAGCAACTGAATGTGCCAAAAAAAAAAAAAAAAACAAAAGAAAGAATATAAGGGGAAGGATCAGATAAGAAGGCAAGAAATGTGGAAAATGCATAAATATAGTTGCAAGTATAGAAAACTCCTGGAAGAATCTCATGTTGATCAAGATCTAACTCAGGGATGGTTAAGAAGAGGCAAATTCAAACCAAAAGATGAAAGCTTAATACTGGCATCCCACGATAGTGGGCTATTTAGGCATTGCTTTACAAAGTCCAGTGAGCATGTAGGAGAAACAGACAAATGTAGGTTTTGAAAAACAGAATTGGAAATAGTTGCACACTTTGTTGCTGGTTGTCATATACTAATGGCAGAAGGACTGTATACTGAAAGGCATAATAATGTGGCAAGACTGTTACACCGGGGATTGTGCAAACATTATAATATTGAAGTAGCTTAAAAACCCTGGAAACATAAGCCATAAAGTGTCATAGAAAATGATGAAGCCTACATTGCATGGATCACCCATTACCAACAGTTCAAAAGACAGATGCAAGAAAACCAGATATAGTGATCCATGAAAAGAAGACAAAAGTAGCATTGATCATTGAAATCACCACACCAAGTGACTACAGAGTCTTGTGTACAGAGAGACACAAAGTCATAAAATATCAGGATTTGCAGGCAGAAATGAGAACAATGTGAAAGAATGATACCAAGATAGTAGTAGGAGCAGTGGGTCTTATAACAAAGAATCTACAATCATATTTAGATCTGTTACCAATACATGTAACCCTGTATGGATTGCAGAAGGAGTCATTACTGGGCACATTGTGAGTGCTGAGAAGAGCACTTTTGACTCTCATCAAAGATTGAAACAATACTAATTTCATGATCTTTAATCATACTTTGACTTAGGAATTGAATCCACCCATCGTGGTATTAGAATCCCAAAATATTTAGATAAATTTAAAAAGAGAGAAACTATGTATCAACCCTTGTATCATTAGATGGATCACTAACTGGATCATTGATTGAACACATATAGTCAAAATAGGGGAATCCTCCTCCAGCAGCAGACCTGTAACCAGTGATGTTCCACAGGGATCAGTATTGGAACCTTTACTCTTTGAAATCTATTTCTACAAAGTACAAGCAAAAACAGGTCTGTGGCTGACAAAGTTTGCTGATGACTGCAAACTGGGAGTGGTCATAGAATCTCAAAATTATGTCAACATCCTTCAAGAGGGTTTTACACAAACAAATGATTGAGGCCAAAGTCATGGCCTTAAACTCAATGCAAGAAATGTATCATTATCCCTTGTGGTAAGGGCAATGTTCCTGCTAACTACCACATCAATAGCAAACCCTAAGTACTCACTCAGTGGTGAGAGACCTGGGAACACAGGTTGACAGCAACCTTACCTTTGATTTCCATGTCTCCACAGTGTTAAGGAGGGCATTCTATATTGCTCATCTCATACGTAAGGGCATTGCTTCCAGAAAAAAAGAAGTTATAACCTCCCTGTACTGTTTCCTCATCAGGCCAATAATTGAGTATGACGCCATTTGATATGTACCATTCTAAGCACCTCCAGCAATTGGAGAAACCACAAAGGTTCCTCACAAGGAAAATCAAAGGTCTTCAGCATCTGTCTTATGTGGATAATCTGAAATCAGTGTCACTTTATACTTTTTCATATTCACCCCAACAAAAATGTTAGTAGAAACATCACAAACAGTCCTGGATAAACAGAACCTTCAGAACAAACGATATGAAGAAACAAAACAGATGAGGCTCACCACGGCCGATAAAAACTCTTTTATTAACTGCAGTAACAGTAAGTGCTTTCATGTTCTCTCAAACGCTTTCTCAGACTTCAAAACAGTTACTATCTAAAACACTCCATTTAAATATACTCAATAATAAAAAACAACCAATCAAGATTGTTACAATATCATCACCTGTTACATCAATTAAGCTGTTATAAAACACTGAGTAAAGCATAGAACCAAAGATAATGTGCTATTCATAATTCAAACTTAAAAACACACATATATGAACATACAAAAACACCACAATAAAAATATGACTTTAAAATATGTATTATAGATATATATATATATACTATTATAAGAGAGTTAATGTTTATATGGGCGTGCTGCTAAGAAAGGTTTCAAAGTAACCTTTTCACTGAGTCCATGTCTCTTGTACCCTTGAAGTCTACTAATCCATCTATTCTCACATTCTTCAGTATGTTTTTTATATTCCCCAACCTATTTGTTCTTACTACTAACTGCAAAACACTAAACTTAAATGAGTGTGATGTACCAACATTTAAAATATGTCTTGCTAAAGCATTGTGGTCATCCTCCTTAATAATAGCATATATATATGCTCCCTTACACGCTCCCTGAGACTTCTATTAGTTTTACCAATATAGAAACATGAGCATACCTGGCAAACCGCCAGGTATACTAAGTCTCTAGATCTACAATCAGCACAGAAGTCAAAACTAAACACCTTTCCAGTGTCTGGATGAATGTAGAGACTGCTTCCAGACATGTATATACACTGGTTGCAGCCTCTACAGGGAAATGTGCCTTTCCTGTTGGATAAAACAACACCCTGTGCATTGTTCTCATAGCAAAGAAACCTTTTCAATGACTTCATATATCTATAAGCAAAACTTGGTTTATTTCCCACTTTTTCTGTAATCCTATCATCCGTAGTGAGTATGGTCCAATTCCTATTAATTATATCCTTATTTTTTTAATTTTTATTAGAATAGGGGATAGTGATTCTACTTACACTAGTGTATTGTCTTCTATAATCTTCAGAAACTTCATGGCCGCTATGCCTATGTAAAAAGGGTTTACCTCTCCCCTTTCTCATAGAATTATTAGCATAATAGATAATTTGCACCTCTTTTTTACAGTAGCCTCTAGCTAAAAAATTATCAACTAACATCTCTTGTTTAAAATTGAAAGTCTCATCTTTAGTGGTAAGGCGAGACATTCTCGGGGTCTGACTCTCCACTATGTTACCATATATATGCTGTGGGTGCATGCTATTATGATGTAATATACTATTTCTCCAGCAAGACTTTCTATATATTTCAGAATGCATCACCCCATCCTTCTTAAGTATTTGTACATCCAAAAAATTCGATCATGGTATCTGAACATTTATGTTCAAAACTTAAAAAATTAGTCGTACCATTTATATATCCGATGTTCCAATGTACCCATGTTTCAGTGTCTGTTAAAGCTTCCTGAGTAATTTTTTGGAGGTGCACCATGTTGTCAGATGAGCAAATGAGAGGGAAATCACTTGCATATTGTATTAGGGTGGCCTGTTGTGTGGAAGTATAAAAGGTGTTGTGAAAATGTTAAAGGGAAGAGGGCCAAAAATGAAGCCTTGTGGTACACCTGTGATGACTGGGAGGTAAGGAGAGAGGGTGGAGTGCCATTTTACTGACTGATACCTATTGGACAGGCAGATTTTGATCTACAGAAGAGTGGACTGAGAGAGACCTAGTGAGGACATTTGAAGGAGATGTTTGCTGTGACCATCTGTGTTGAAGAGTTTAGACAAGTCGAGAAATAAGGAACAGACTAGTTTGCCATCATATCTAGCTTTATTGAAAGTATCTATATAGGTCAGAGCTAGTACTATGGAAGGATGGAAGCCATGTTGTATAGGAGATAAGAGTTCTTCCTGCAGGAGATAGTCTAGCAATTATTTTTGAATACATTTTCAAGTATTTTGGTGAGGGGAAATAAGATCGCTATAGGTCTGAGGTTATTAATGTCTTTTGAATTTCCTCCTTTATGCAGAGGGATAATGTATGACCTTTTTCAGAGAGGGGGAACATGGGATTCCTGGACTAACCTTTTTGTAAGGATTGAGACAGGATAAGCAGTGCTATTGCTGCTATTTTTAGGTACTCGCTTGGAAGGTCATCAGCTGAAGAAGAACATGGTTTAAGTTTGTTTAAGAATAGTTTTATATAGCATGTGGAAACAGGTTTTAAGGTGAAAGTGAATGTGGTGATATGCAGCTGTTGGGCAGGGTTAGGATTAGGTGCTGAGGAATCCTTGGTTAAAGATGCCATACTATCTATAAATAAAAAAGAGTCACATTGCCCATGAATATGTACATACCATAGCTAATATCAGTAACTCATTTTTGTTTACATACCATCATCATAACCTGATGATCCATGAATGATTCATTGCCCATCCTGAGCCAAATGTCCAGAATGAAGTGGTCATTTAACAACACAGTTCACTGCATTTCACATCAGTACATTACACAATTTCCATGTAATGCAGTAATATCATCCAGCAGCAATAAATATTTTTGTTCAAAATCACTTGTGAAAGTGCAATGTTGAGAAATGGATTTGCGTGAAGGTTGCCAAAGTGTTAGCCCATGCATGGTGATACTTTGATCTGTTAAAATGCGACTGTGAAGTAACAGGGTTTAGTGGTGTTCAGTGGTGCTCCAGATTTTGTATTATATCTTTCCATGTTAGCTCCAAAGCTCAAGTTAATAGTGTTATTTGCTGAAGGAAAAAGTGAATGACTTTAACATAGCTTGCCTTCTTTAGCTGAAACAGGCTTAGTGACAGAGCACAGCCATCAGCACTCTGGACAGTACTTAGTGGAGAAAATGCACCTGTCACGCCAGCTTTGTCTGTGGCACAAAGTGTAAACTCTCTCAGCTAAATGAAAAAGCAGAATTGAGGCCGGTTTCAACTCCAGTATAAAGATGATTTTACAAACAGTGTGAGAATGTGATCATTGCATTAACTTTTTATCATGACCTTAATAATACCTAGGAATGCCTATTATGCATATGTTTCCTGCGTAATTTTTATATGTAATAGCTGCTGAAATACTTTTTATGCCTACTACACACTGATATGCTTCAAGGGAAATCACAAGTGAACTGGGTGTACAATGAGGTTTAAGGTAAACACTCACTGGATTATGCAATAATACCTGAAGTGCCATTTAGTGTGACATATTACAGTTGCAAGTTTTTAGATGTCGTGCAACTATTGAGCACTTCAACCGATGAAACAAAAGGGGCTTAGAGAAATACATAGGCAACTTATTCACTGAAAAGACACATAAAAACAGGCAACTAATGCTGGATATAAACTATTGTCAAGAAGAAAAATTATGTTGACAGACTTGACCATTATTTATAGATCCTACTAAGGAAATTCTACTTCATATATGTCAAAATCACACATTTGAAGGGACAGTGATACCCTATGTAACCAATGGAAGATATAGTGTTTATTCTTTAGTAAATTAATGGTAAAGAAACAATGCTATAGCATTACGTTTGCATCCATCAGCCTAATGAAAAATCAACAGTACAAAGGAGTGAGAGAGAAGGGGTGAAGATATACATAGATATATAGACACATGTGAAAGGATGATGTTATGGGTCATTACTGTACATGTTAATGGTGTGTCCTCAGTATTAATCAGTCAGGCTGTGTATCAGTATGTGATGGCTGTGAGATTATCCAATATTATCCAAGTTCAGCTAACTCCGGGAAAAACCGCAATCCAGATTATAGCTTGCTACAGACCACCCACCATGCCCCAGGATTCCCACTCCTCTTTTCTTGATACACTGAAAAATATTAAGGTACAACCCAACACCCTAATAATGGGTGATTTCTACTACCCCACCATTAACTGGGAAAAATACTTGTGTACCAACTCTTTTGCTCAACGTTTTCTGGAATTCATCAATTCCAATGCCTTGGATCACCTTATCCACACCCCTACCAGGGGCAGCAGTATCCTAGACCTGGTCATCACCAACATGGGCAACCGGTTTTCCACACCAGAGGTCAACTCCTTATTGGTCAGATCCGACCACAAGCTAATCACCCTAGACATCCACATCTCGCACCTCCCATTAGGAAAACAACTGCAAAAAATTTCTCCAAAGCCAACTTCACGCTTCTTAAGACAGAAGTGGCAAACTTCACGACACCCATGCAGATGGACAGTGGAGGTACAATTGCTGAATCCTACACAAATTCACTTTATAAGCATGTACACAAGTGCATGGTTCATGCTATCCCTAACAGAACCAAGATGCTATCCTCCAAAAAAAGAAAGCCAATCTGGTGGTTTTCTGCCATAAACAAACTCTACAACAGAAGAACGAAACTGTTGCAAAAAAGAGTAAAATCCCACGATTGGAGGAATTCCCTGGTCAGCCTCAGTAAGAAGCTGAGATCCCTCATAAAATCCTCCAAAGCTAGTTACGTAAGCAAAATCACCACTGATTCTAAAGACAACAACAAAACATTATGTAGCTATGTCAAGAATCTCAATGGCAACACTCAGATCTGCTCTGAGTTACAGCACAATGACACTAAATATACAGAACCAACTGATATTGCCAACATCCTGGCAGATAGGTTCAGTGCTAACTTTACCCCCCTCTCACCCCTAAAGGGCCCATCTTTATACCGGAAGAATGCAAAGTCCCTGTAATCATGGCTGCACAGGTAAAAACCTCACTATCCAAAGCCAATAACACAGCATCCATGGGACCTGACAACATCCCACGCTGCCTTCTACATGAACTACAGAATGAACTGGTACCCCACCTAAGTACTATGTTCAATCACAGCCTCACCTCAGGCTTTGTGCCCATTGAATGGCGCACCACAATGGTTATCCCACTCCACAATAGGGGGGCCAAAACAGACCCTGGGAACTACCACCTAACGAGCCTGGTCTGCAAGGCCATGGAACGTATCATCATGGAACTCATAAACAAAGATATTGGAGATTTCCAAACTCTGGACCCCACACAGTTCGGGTTTATAAAAGGCAGATCATGTCTCCTAAACTGATAGACTTTTTTGAAGCAGTCACCAAAGCCATAGATGAGGGTATGGTGATACACACTGCCTATCTAGATCTCGCCAAGTTGTTCGACACCATCCCCCACTCTGGAATTATAGATAAGCTCACTAAACTAGGTATAAATCCCTGTCACAAGATGGGTTGCCAACTAGCTTACTGACAGAACCTACACTGTGAAAGTAGCAGACTCCAAATCAGACTTCAGACCAGTGACAAGTGGAGTACCACTGGGTTCAGTCCTGGGTCCTCTCCTGTTTGGTATCTACTTCTCTGAAGTACAGGCTAAACAGAAAGTCTTTGGGTAAATAAATTTGCGGATGACTGCAAACTAGGAGCCATAATCGAAACTCCTAACAATCTGGACATCTTACAAAAGGGCCTCACTGAGACAGATGCCTGGTGTCAAATCCATGGTCTCAAGCTCAATGCCAAAAAGTGCATTGTCATCCCCTTTGGTAAAAACTCTGTAGCCATGAACTACCACATAGGTGGTAGTCTACTTAACACCGAAAGTTTGATAAGAGACCTTGGGACACAGGTGGACAGTAGTCTCTCCTTTGATAATCACATCACCACAGTGGTCAGGAAATCCTTCTACATGGCACACCTCATCACAAAAGGTTTCTCATCCAGAAAAAAAGAGGTCATTGTTCCCCTCTACTCATCACTCATTAGACCCATTATAGAGTACAACGCCCCTTTTGGTATGTACCTCACAAAACTTCTACAACAACTGGAAAGGCCACAGAAATACCTCACAAAGAGGATTACTGGCCTCAAACAGATGCCCTACGCAGACCGACTCAAAAAACTCCAGCTTTACTCCATCGCATATCGCCTCCTCAAAGGCAATCTCTGCCTAACATACAAAGCTATGTCAAACTCAGAGCTGTTGGACATGCTCCACTTAAAGAAATCCCAATCCTTCTGAGCTACATGCTCTAGGGACCTAAACCTTGTCACCACAATTAACAGAACATGCTGGTAGGATAGATTCTTCTCCCAGAGACTTCCCATACTCTGGAACAGACTACCTATCTATGTCAAACAGAGCTCCTCATTAGCACTCTTCAAGAAAAATCTTGATGATTGGATGGGTAATATGAAATTCACCCTGGGGATCACCTCTGTGGTTCTGCTTGACAGCGGCACAGGAAAATAATTTTTTTGGGTGGCAAAAGCCAGGGTACCTTTTTGGCTAGGCTTGCATAGGCCGTAGGGCCAATAGCCTAGTACCTATCTGTGAACTTATGAACTTATGGTCATGAAGAAGCTGTAGTACAGGTAAAAGCTGATGCAGGCATGAGTAGGGTAAGCATGGTTTAATAATTTGTCTTTATGTGCATGGATGTATTTGCAAATGCTTTTTTGTAACATTATTCAAAATTAGTTCATGAAAGTTTGTAAATGGCTAAAATTTAAGATTTACGTCATTAAAGATAACATAGAAGTATAACTTCCAAGTAAGAAATAATGCGGCATACATCTGGAATTGAACAAAAATGTAGTGTTCTGACAAGTGATTTATATCAACACTCCACAGAGGACAAACATGTTTTTACATCCACTAGAACTGTGAATAACTGTTGCAAAGTATTGCCTTTATTCTACCTTTACTGTGTATTCCAATAATGTAGCTTGTTCAAGCACCATTGCATGAGGACAGTCAGACTACTCTGGGTCATAGTAACAACTGACTAGGTTTTGCCATAATACATGAACAATTCATAAGCAGCCAGTTTGATAAACAGAAAAACAGGTCGACAATGCACATGCATTGCACTGTGGAAATAAGTCGTTCATGAATTCAGCCCTTAGTGCACAGCTGTGTGTGTGTGTGTGTGTGTGTGTGTGTGTGTGTGTGTGTGTGTGTGTGTGTGTGTGTGTGTGTGTGTGTGTGTGTGTGTGTGTGTGTGTGTGTGTGTGTGTGCACAAGTATGTATACACGCATGCACTTGTGGTGAGTGTCCAAGCTGTCTTGTGTACTGGTAGTGGTATGTATTGTTTATTTATTATTATTTATTGACATTTATTGACCGGGAAAGTCCATTGGGCTTGGGATCCATTTTCCGTGGAGGCCCGGGGAGAAAAGTTCCAAGTTACAAAATTACATGAATTTGTAAAGAAACAATTACTTATAAAGCAAGTGAAATAATACAGAAAACTATCTAAACAGCACATATGTTGTAAAAAGGCACAATACAGTAACAATGGAACATTAGCTACAGGAAAATTAAACAGAAATATTTAACAATACAGTTCAATTTTTTATTTTTTTATTTATTTATTTATTTTTGGGGGGGTGAGTCGGAAAAGGGAACGGTAAGTGTAGTGGGATGATAGAATTATAGAGTTAAATGTAGGATAGATATAATTAAAATCTTATAGCTAGGTGGTGGAAATATGTAGATTATAGGTGGTATGTATTTAATGGTAGCATTAAAAATAGAAAGTGACAGAAGAGAAAATGTGTTAAGATAGTTGTATAGATGTGTGGAGTAGAATATAGATTAGGCATAACTCACATGGTATAATATATATTGTACTATGTGCTGCACCAAAACAATAGCTTGATAATCTGGTACAGTACCCTCACCTCCCTCAGACTGTTGTCTCTACTACAAACCACTATGTAAAGTTGAGGTTACTGGCACACATTTGCACACTCATACCCTGAACTTTTCAGACACAATACTTTACAGCTTCATAAATCAGTTCCAGTACTGCACATGCACACTATTGGCACCTAAAGTTTTACCCTTTAAGAACTTACCCCTATTGCAGCTATCAATTCACACCATGCTAGTTATGGTTCTTTGCTGCATTAACACTGTATGAGTCCAATTCACTTAGATGAATACAAGGATTTGGTTTTACTGTGACT
Organism: Protopterus annectens; assembly: GCF_019279795.1. Lineage (NCBI taxonomy): Eukaryota > Metazoa > Chordata > Ceratodontiformes > Protopteridae > Protopterus > Protopterus annectens. The sequence goes on from NC_056751.1 coordinate 659,075,705, forward strand.
GAGTTACATCCAGATTGCCATGACAGTGGCAAACAAATTATACATATAATTCGGAATGACAGCAGGCTGTCTAGAAAAGATGAATTTCATTGTTTATCTGGTTTAAGGAGGAAACAAAGAAGGTTGCCCCTTTTTTTCCTTCAGTGCATCAGACTAAACTTGTTTGGAATTTGTAACTTTCCATGGGGATACTATCAAAGTCTGTTGCATTCAGGATCTTTAAACATTGTGCTGCATGAAGCAATATAATATATAAATTATAAATGCATTATTATTCATTTTGCTACAGTGGTGTTAAAAAACGGTAAACTAAGATTGTTGAAAGGGAATGCAAACTACTCTAGATCAGGATATTATAATAAAAATACACTTGCATATCATATGAGCATACATCTACATGCAACAGACAGTGAATATCCATGCTTGATTGGCCAGCTGTGTACAATTACATTGTTTAAAATTTGTAGGCAGGTAGCAAGATGAAGTGTCCCAATGCATCCCCGTTTACATGCTTTACACCCCCTTTTGAACCCTTTTTGAATTATTGAAGTCAGAGTCAGTCCAGGGTAGTCACTGCATTTTTAGGAAGACTCTTCCTGTTGCATGTCAACAAGTGTCAGAGGGTGGTGCTATTCTGCGTCTGCCTATTGGTAGGCAAGCTGACAGATTAACGATTGCTGAAGAGGGAATCGTTTTGGTGCATATTCTTGGCCAAGTAACATCTGCTAACTATAGCATGTGGTCTGACATTCAAGGGCACAGTAATGGGGTCAGGATTACTTCATTCTGTTTAAATAGAGGATCTCACTTGGTATTCAACATATACTATTTTTTGATATCTAAAACGGTATTCCCTCCTTTACCTATGTTTTGCCATACCTTCACTAGGTCATGTTTTCTCCTCGGTGGTCTCCTCCTTTATTCATCAAATCTATTTTCCTTAATTGGTGTAGGTTTCTTCTGGGCTTATAAAGATATATAGATATATATATATATATATATATATATATATATATATATATAGTTATTTTATTTATTTTATTTTACATTTGTTGATCGGGCTAATCTAACTGGATATATGTCCATTTTCAGTAGAGGCCCAGGGAGAAAAGCTCCACATAAAAAACAAGAACAAACAATCATTACAACTTCAGTTACACACACACACATGTATATATGTATATATATATATATATATATATATATATATATATATATATATATATATATATAAAATTATATTTATTTTATTTTACTTTTGTTTACTGGGAAAGTCTGAATGGACCAGATGTGATTTTTCAGTGGGGTTTTGGGGAAAAAAGCTGCAGATTTATAAATAATCATGTGGTACATATACAACGTCCAGATACAAATATTGATTCAATCTCAGAGACAAGTACAACATGAAAATACATGTTATAAATTTCAATGACACAATCATATAGTCTAGGTAGGATACAAAGAATAACAGTACTGTGACTGTAGGTAGAAAACAAGCAAGTTAAGTACACATGCTTATTAGGTTATACCATTCAAATACAAACATAACTGATTGTGTTCCTTTAGCTGCCTTAAGACATCTGTTTCCTAGCAAGAGTTTATACAAGAGCAGGTCAATGATTCTGATAGGGGTGATTTGAGAAGTTTTTTTTTTTTTTTTTTTTAATTGGAAGTGCTAATAGTTGTTTTGATATTTAATGGCAGGGAATTCCAAGTTTTGGCTATGGAATTGGAGTAAAGGGAAACTCCAGCTGCATTGTTAGGTTTTAATATATATAGGAAGGATTTGTTACTGGAATACAAAACCCTGTTATTGGAGAAGTAGATTTTGAAGTACTGGGATTTTTTTTGGCTGATTTATTATTCAAAGAGAGAAGGTGAGTTAACTATAAGCAAGTAGAATTGTTAGTTCAAGCAAGGATAGTTTAATGCAAAACAGGGATGGGATCTGAAATTTGTAACTTTGCCAAACTTTAAGATTTTATATTAGCAAATTTTGAGTTTTGCTAGGTTAGATTTTTTAATGTTTATAGGAATTTGTGAGGCATATAGTAGTGTAGAGATAAGATGGATTCTTGATATAGTTGCCTTTGAGGATTTATTTAGAAAGTGTCAATTTCTGCAGTGTTCCTAGTTTTTTGTGAACTTTTTATGTCTGTGATATGTGTATGCTGAATTTTATATTATGGTCAATGACCACGCCAAGTAATTTTGTTTGGGAAACTGGAGAAATAATTGTATGGATAGATGATGAGATATGGAATGGTGGGTGGGTGTCTGCAGCTCTACTTGGATAGAAGAGCATGAGTTTTGTTTTGGTATGGTTAAATATAATTTGTCCATTGTTTATCCAAGATTCCAAGATTCTGCAGCATTAAATGTCTGCTGGGTGATATTCTTGGGAGTTTTTGTAGTGTTGTGGCAGCGCAAATTAGGGTGGAATCATCCGCATATTGAACTATGGAGGCAAGTATGGTGGCAGTATGAAGATTATTAGTAAAAATAATAAAAAGGAGAGGGCCCAGAATAGATGAATAGATCCCTGGAGAACCCCAAGCTCCCAAGGTTACATGCTGTAATATACATACATATATATATATATATATATATATATATATATATATATATATATATATATATATATATATATATATATATATATATATATATATATATATATATATATATATATATATATATATATACATATATACAGAGAGAGAGAGAGAGAGAGATTAGATATAGCTATAGATATACACGAGAGCAATACATTTTGTCAAAATTACATTTGGTTGGCAACTGTTCAATGAAATTTGGCCGACTAAGGTGATGATCAACAGTTATGTAAAACTGCAGAATTCTTGGGGGTGGGGAATATGCCCTTTCCTGATATTCTGCAATCTCAGAGTTAGTATATAAAATTAGCTGTTGAGGTGCAGGGTGACTTTCCCCCAGCAAAAATAATGGGCCAGTTTCATGAATGGTTGCAGTAAGTGCAGCTGTTGTGTGCACACCCCAGTGGGTCACATGCAGATAGTAAGCTATTTTATATTCATTAAACAGCAATTAGTGTAGACCTCCAAAACAATGGCAATCATCAGAAAATGCTAATGAAACTGTAAGTAGCCAACGGCTTGTTAATTAACCAGTCCAACATGGCAGAGCTCTCAGGAGCCTATAAAACAATCATGTGCACTTATTCTAGTCATTTGCTCTGAAATCCAAAACAAGTGTACTTAGGAAAAAAAATATTACGGTTTGTCACTGCCATCATTACCCTGTATGTGCAACAGGCTTTAATTTAAGCTGTTGCCATACTTCAGACAAGAAGAAGTAGGGTGTTCAGACCCCATTTGACTTACCATGGACTGCATGACACAGACATTGTAGAGCAATACTGAGTGGACAGGGAACCACTAGAGGAAATTTGCAACCTCTGCCACCTTCACCTGAGGCTCCTTGGAAATCATGCAGAACCTATCCTACTGGAAAAAGAGGTATGTGGAGCTTTATTTATACTAGCTACAGGTACTTTCCAGAGACCCACAGGGGATATATAAGGACTGACACAAGCCTCAACCTGTAGAATTTTACATCTGTTTCTAAATGAAATGCTACAACATACAGGGAAATATACTTGTTTCCCATGCAACTCAGATGAGAGAGGAAGAACAATGCAGAATTCTATGCATTATCATACTTCCATGAAGTTTTGGGACCATAGACTGCACACACAGAAATAAAACCCCCACCAGCTGAACAGGGAAGGAAGTGCATTAACAGGAAATGCTGACACTCTTTAAACTGTCAAGCTGCTTGCAGTACCCATGGGATCATCTGCAATGTCTGTGCATGTAACCCAGGCAGTTTTCATGACTCACACATGTGATACACCTGTGAGCTGTACACAAGGTTTGCTAGGGGTGAATTTCTTCAAGAGCATCTAGTGGTGGATGCAGATTATGGCCTGGTACCCTGGCTCACGACATGCATGAGAAACCCACACAACCCCACTGAACAAGGATACATAAATGCCCATGCAAAGATGCTCAAATCAAGTTTCTGGTGTTTAGACACCTCAGGAGGTGCCTTGCAGTATGACCCAGTCACCTCTGCTGAAATACTGATGGTCTCTTCAATGTTGCACAATATAATTCTGAGGAAACAGCTTCAACAAGGACATCTAGGGGCAAGACCACAGACCAGGCCAGCAGATACAGATGCAGAGTCTGAGAGAGAACCATCAGCCACAGAGACTGCAGGAAGACTTAGGTGTGCCATGCCATGCCATGGCTGTAGCTAAGAGGCAAAGGATAGCATACACACTGACTACCCAAGTGAAAATCTAAGAGCATAAGCACATACAAATATTAAAACTGATGCCTGCAAAACTGCACAACCTTTACTTAGCTATGTATTGGCTGCATTCTGTTAGCATCATTCAGAGACAGCCCCCAGGATACATCTTGTAGATGCAGTATTAACAAGGTAAATCTATAACCTGTATGGAAAAAAAAGGAGTTATATAACTGAGTACTGTCAAATGCAAGTTTTTCTATGTCTCTAAAGTGGAACCTATCCCCGGTATACAATAATGTCAGTAACAACTTTTGGCTGATGTTTGCAATATACAGTTAGGAGTTTGCCCAATACTGTACATCAAGCATTTCAGTTGACCACTGTATATAAAACAGTGAGCAGGTGAATGGTAACATAATTTGCCCAAGGATACCAATAAACAATACTTAAATATCTATTTTGACTACATTATTAAAAATACTAACAGAAATAAATGAAGGTCAGCCATTCACAACTGATTATGAACAACTGATAAAAACATTTCTTCTGCAATAAAATGCATTTACATTGAAAGACATTTCTGAGTAAGCAAGCATTAGCTATCCACTTTGTGCATCAGACATATACACAACCTGAAGTCACAAAAAAATATACAAAAGGGCAGGGCACAGTCATTATCACTTGCATGGGGAGGGGAGGTACAGGAGAGCAAGCCTGACACTAAAGAAGTGAGTATGTGTAAGAAAAACAAAAAATATTCCTTAGGTATTCACGTTTCAGCACCAACAGCAAGATATGTGCAGTTATTAAGAGTACTGCTTAGATAAGTAGTGTGTTAGTGTATATGTGTGTGCATGTGTGCAAGTGTGTGTGTGTGTGTGTGTGTGTGTGTGTGTATGTGTGTGTGTGTGTGTTGGCATGGGCAAGTATTCATTGAATGTGTATGTGTGTGTCTGCATGATCACAATCAAGCATTGTGCTAGTACTACATATTGGCATGCATATATATATATATATATATATATATATATATATATATGTGTGTGTGTATATATATATATATATATATATATATATATATGTATATATGTGTGTGTGTGTGTGTGTGTGTATACATATATATATATATATATATATATATATGTGTGTGTGTGTATACATATATATATATATATATATATATATATATATATATATATATATATATATATATATATATATATATATATATATATATATATATATATATATATATATATATATATATATATATATATATATATATACACACACACACACACACACACACATATATATATATAGATATATATGTATAGGTGTATATATATATACACACACACACACACACACACACACACACACTCAGTGAGAGTTATTTAATTATATTGCATACATGGAAGTTGAGCAGTAGACACATTTGGGTTGCCTTCCATGTTGGCCTCAACAACAATTATTTTGTGTGAACCCTGTGCTGAGCTGTCTGGATCTCCGACAGTAGACAGGAACACCTCTGTTTCAGTCAGTGCTGGTTCAGTAGCAGGAATACCTTTCATAGCCATACATTCCTAGGCAATTGCAGCTGCCCTACATCTGGCCTGTGTGATCATATAACTGGCCGTATGTCTTATTTTTGAAGAAAGATTCTAATGATCTGTGACTATATTCACATAGTTGACCACCTGTTCCCAGATATGGTCAAAGGAGGACTTGTAACCTCTGCCGCTCTCTAAGAGGAATGACCTGTGGTGATGTAGTACCTGAATGATCAATTCATTCTCAGCATCACTGTATGGCAGGTTACAGGGTGCAGGTGTCTTGGGTGTCACAGCCCTGTATGAGATGAAACATAAAAAGGAAAAAAAAATACATAAGTAACCCAAAAAAATGACTAGTGAAACAGTATCTATGAATTTATTCCTCCAGCAAACAAAAAAGGAATATCAAAAACCTTCCTAAGAGGACAAACATTTCTCTAACTTACAGTACATTGCAGCATCAACAAAAATAATGTATACCTTTCAATGAAAACTGGATAAAATGTTTGTGAGATATATACTTCTGTGAAGGGCCACCAGGTATGCATCACAAGCTTTACACAAGCTTAATAGTTGCTTTAATAAGCAATACAACACCTTCATGCAGTAACTGGTCAGCATACCAGAGTAAAATATCCATTAAATGTCAGTTAACATTCTTTAGAAATATGTTTAATGGTCAAGAAATAACTGATATACATGGTTATACCAATAGCTAGTGAGGAAATGCAGACAGTAAACTAACAAGATTATTGTGAAGTGCAATCTGTCAGTAAGATTGAAATGCATCAGTTAGGAAAAAAATGGCATGATACCTCTGCAGCAAGTGAGTTGTTAAACTAAAAACATTTTTTGAAAGTAAATATCAGTATTGAGCTCCCTGGATGCAAACAGTCTCTCTTGCTATGATACACGTTCTTTATCTACATGATTACTTTTATATAGTACAGAATCAGCCCTCTCAGTACTGTTGATTATGCAAATGAGGTGTAAACTTAGCAGCATTCATGAATTTCACAATCTGCACTACTTCCAGGGCAGGTTAACATGGTGTAAGGACTTATATGATTGCATACAAATGCCCTAGCAGTGCAAGGATGAACACTGAAGAGTCTTAACTACTGAAGACTTGCAATTGTGAATGATCAGTCTGACAGTAGGAATAATCAGGGTTTTATAGTCAGTCCTCTTTGATGTATACTTACTAAGGGTGTGACAGGGAGAAGAGACTTGCAAGAAAGTACGTGAATGCATTGGCTATGTTAGGAGACAAACATGCCTAACGTGCATGAATTGTTTATGACCACTCTTTGAACCTGTGAGTACAATTTTACTGCAATTCTAAAGAAGTATAGTACTCTTTTAAAACATATATCAACAACAAAGCAAATCACATATCAGTCAGGGAATCATAGATAAGGGAATGTTGCTCAGAAAAAAAAGAGAAGAAAAAAAGCTGCAATGTTGTTATTTTTTTATTTCATATTATGTGAGGAAAAATTAGTTAACTGTTGCCAGTATCACAGTAATCCACACACCTAACTGCAAATTATATATGGCAAGTTTCAGAAGTTGGTTCTATTGCACCTGCAACGCCAATTTATACTATGTCAGATGTTGAGTATATGTAGCTTCATTTTGTATATATATATATATATATATATATATATATATATATATATGTATATAGAGATATATATATATGTGTGTATATATATATATATATATATATATATATATATATATATATATATATATATATATATATATATATATATATATATATATATATATATATATATATATATATATATATATATATACATACACACACACACACACATTCACGCACACACGTGTGTGTGTGTGTGTGTGTGTGTATGTAGCAAATACTGATATTAATTTCCAGTGGGTGTTGTGATTGTCCTAGTGTCTTGAGGTTGAAATCCAGAGAGAGTGTTGTTTGTGTGAACATACTGATGATTGAGCAGCATATGTTCATGTTGCAAGACATCAAAGTTGAGGAAACATCAGAAATGTGCATATTAACATTTTTTTCATAAGGTTTCCTCTATTTAATATTTTTTTCTTTTCATTGCTTGTGGGCCATTTGACATTGTGCACTCTTGACTGACATTGATCTCTAGCAATGAACAGCAGTTCGCTTCCTATGGAAAAATGTGAAAAATTTTATTTTGGCCACTTTCTGTAGTACAAATGAGTGAGGCACTGCTCCGTGGCTGTCAGCAGTCTGGATAGTACTCAGTGAATAAATTCCACCTGTCAACTAACTATCTCTGTAGCACAAGGTGTAAAGTGAAGTGAGTTTAAAGAAAAAAGATGATACATAGTTTGAATCTAATCAACCAATAATTTTACGGGGGCTGAATACATATTGACACACTGTTATATCATTGTATTGTTGTTTAAAACTCGACTATTCTAAGTATTACTAACAGCATGTGAGCTGCTGTCTGTCCCTTTTCCCATGGAAATACTTAAAGTCCTGATAATGTGTGCCAGAAATTAAAGTTTTGATGTGGCAAGGGGATGTGAGAAGGATGAATTTGTCATTATAATGCAATTCCTGCTCTGGTCATTGCTAGATATATCCTCTGTGCAATTTAATTTTCCTTTCACATTTTTTTCACTTTTTTAATAATGACTTTTGCATTTCTCTTCACTTGAAAGTGCACAAACACTGTTCACGTCTTAAGGACAAAAGTAAAAAATTTAATTTTATGTAGCACAGATTAGCCTAGCACTGTTACATGATTGTCAGCACTCTATATAGTACTCAGTGAAGAAAACACACCTTTCAAGTATGTTTCTTTGTAGAACAATGTATAAGTGTATTGATTTTTAAAGAATAAGGACAGTTGATGCAGGGTTCGAATCCAGTTTGAAGATATTTTTACAGAGGGGACAAAATTACATTTGTTGCAACATTTTGGATAGGAATGTAACAATAAATGAAAATGAGAATCATAGCAAATTTATCACTACTGCTTAATATAGAAGCCCAATAAAAAGTGCACAAATTATGAATGTACATGCACAGGTAAGATGTGCACATTCACAATATTTTATAGTTTTTATGAGTTATCAAAGTTATCACATATCATAAGTATGTGTTTATGACAATATGTCTTGTGAAGTATGTATGTAACCTAACCCACAGTGTATTACTTAGGTTATATAGCTGCATGCACCTGAGATCTATTTACAAACAGAAATACTGCCTTTGCATATAAATGCAGTCACAGTTAGTATATCTTTAATTACCATGTTAAAAAGTACATTTTCTTGTAGCACTGACAGTTAATAAGCAAAGTTTAACATTGTTTTTTTTTTTTTCCATGGGTTCAATTCCCAGGTGGTACTAATCAGTTTTTAATAGTATGTCCCCGTAGCCCAATATGTCACAAATCATACCACTTTTCCTACAACTATGGTTATAACAAGCACCGTAAAGCATTTTAATGTTTAACACTAGACCACGTGTCAATAGTGTGAGCATTATACATGGCCAAATCTCATTGTCATGTTACATACTTTCTGTGCTTTTTGTTGTACTCAGGGCCAATGTGTCTTTCAAGCTATTGTTGTACTTTTACTTGCACAAATGCAGCTTTAAGGCTTTGCATCTTTGAGCACAAGCTGTTACACATGAGATCGAAAATGGGAGCCAATTCAGACACATATTTCTAGCTTGACTTCTGCAGACATTGCTGGTAAAGGTAATGATGGTGTTCCATTTAGAGCACAAAGGTAGGGAGTTGAGGAGTTCAGGATTTTAATGGCATTCCTCATGAATCACTACAGATGGAGGCTGTAGGGAGATTATATTGGGTCTCAGTGTAAGGCAGAAGCTTGGAATAATTTGTCCAATATTTTCTCCAGTGCAACCAGCATCCCACAGACTGGGGAGTGATATTACTACTGTAGTGACATGAAGAGGCACAAATGAAACCTTCTGAGCTGATGGCAGGATAAATGTAAGACTGCGAACACCATTCAGTTATGCAAGTATATTAACCCATTACTTGTATAGATATGGAATGAATTAGCCAGCCAAAGCAGTTATTCATTATGCTTTCATATATCTTCTTTTCTCTGCTGTACAGCTGCAACAGACATAACAGAAAACTGTGAGGCATATCAAGAGAGACTAACTAATATCTAAGAAACGCACAGGCTAAGTATACATTAGGTCTGAATGCAAGCAGACACGTATTTCCGGCCATCACTGTACATCGTCTTGAGCAGGCATACCTTGATTTTTATATCAAGCCAACATGCGTGCTTGAATAGCTCTTGGTTAATGCACTAGGCAATGAGTACATCAGTTAAATTGCCTGTGGGGTCAATACCCAGAAATAGACAATAGATTTTTTTCACAGGAGACTATAAGATATTAACCACAATACTAAATGACATTAACAATTCAATATTTGCAAATAAATTTATTAAATTTAAAAGCATATATCTGATATGGCATAGTGAAATATATGATTCTGTTTCCCATATCACACCATTGTCACTGATTTTATGACACATTAATGCCTTCCCATCTATTTCGATGTGCCAAAGGTGTTCATATTTATTCCTCTTATTAGTTTATGTATTGAAATAAAAAAGTAATGTGACATGCCATTCATCTAATTTTCCCCCATCTCTCTTCTCTCTATACATGGACATATATAGATATATATGTTTACTATCAAAACGTTAGATGGCAGTTACATGAACCGGGGGGTCAAAAGGCTGTTTTGCTAGTGGTCATTCACTGTTGTGAGATTGATGTTCTGATTGGAGATCGCACTACAGTGGAGATCAGGAAATTTACCAATTTCCTCACTATAGTGCGAAGTCAGAGTTGGAATATATAATTATCAGGGGATGTGGGGGTGCAGCGGACTTGCCTCCATGCAAAATATTTGTAGGAAATTATCGGAAGTCAAAGTAAGTTGGGTAATGTTGATTATGTTGAATTTGAATTATCGACATTGCCGCTTTTATTGTTTTGTGTGAATGATGTGTTAATTTCCAACTTTTTTTTTTATTTAGTCATTTCTTGAACAACTGTGTTTCAGAACTTTGCTAGAAAACCATATATATGTGTGTGTGTATATATATATATATATATATATATATATATATATATATATATATAGAGGAGAGAGAGAGAGAGAGAGAGAGAGATTTATTTATATATATATATATATATATATATATATATATATATAAAACAGACATTTATATATATATATATATATATATATATATATATATATATATATATACATATATATATATATATATATATATATATATATATATATATATACATATATATATATATATATGTGTGTGTGTGTGTGTGTGTGTGTGTGTATGGATCTACTTCACATGACTGCAAACTCAAAATACTGAATTTCATTTTGACTGAGACCACAATACCCAATTTTCATAATATTGAAAACTCATCTGACTGAGTCTCATTATACTGAAAGCTTATAATGCTGAATTTCAAATTACTGAATTTTAAGCTATAGGATATGATGTGTGTTTCCCTTCACCTGTGAAATGCTTGTGATAAAAAACATTGCTGTAACTTAAAGTGCCAACTGTCAAAAAACTGGTAATAGAGTGGAAAGTAGTGCTGTACTGTTTCTAAATGTGGGTGTGTCATTTTTATGGAAAGTATCTAAATTAATATTGTAGCCATTTTTGCACTCCCAGCAGTAGTGGCAGTATGGGTCTATAGTATATATTCGAAGTTTCAAAACTTTGAATCCCATATGTTCGATAACATATGATCAAAGTTTGAAACTTCCAATACATAATAAAACATAAAAAAAAAATAAAACTTACCTTAACACTCCGAGCAGGTGCAAGCCCCCCTGCACCCCCCTCACCCCCCTTACTTAAATATACCAACTCCGAGATCCCACTTCAATGCAGAAAAGGGAAATTCTCCCATTCTGCCCTGTACAGCGCCATTACATTTAACCTTCAAACTTTTCAAAGTTTGATCATATGGTGTCGCCCATATGACATTCGATCTTTGAAAAGTTCGTTCATGTAATAGGAACCCTGGCAGTGTGTACAGTACTGTAAGGAAAGTAATAGATATATGCCTTTTCCCCACTGTAGTTCAATCCTGGAGTTAGTATATATAGTTGGAGGGGTGCAGTCCCCCACCTTGTTTGTTTTTATATCATCTGGTTTCCATTAAGAGGGTAAGTAACTAGTTTTTAAGTTTTGGAAAGAGTTAGTCATTAGTGATGTAAGCGTGCATGTCTATGGCTTAAAATTCAGTATTTTGAAATTCAGCATTGTAAGCTTTCAGTATGAGACTCAGTCAAATGAAATTCAGTATTTTGAGTTTTTAGTCATGTTAAGTACCTCTCTCTCTATATATATATATATATATATATATATATATATATATATATCTATATATATATATATATATATATATATATATATATATATATATATATATATATATATATATATATATATATATATATATATATATATATATATACATATATATATATATGCATATATATATATATATATTTAGGTTTACTATGAAAATGTTGAAGTGGTATCATTGGTCCATGTCCACGAAAATGACAATGCCAAATTCCAACATTATTGAATTATGTCTCAAATTCATCCTTGGAATGGGCTTTAACATAGGTCGAGATAGGGGCAAGATTTGTACTTTGACAGTGTTGGGTTTGACATTGTCGCCGTTCAGCCTCCGGACTTCATCAAAATGGATTCAACCGGTCTGCTGAAATTATTTCCTTGTATGTAATATTCTTTTTAAATAGTGTTAAGGGTTCTAATGCAGAAAAATGCGAGTCATATTTAATTTTTTATTTATATTACTGTTAACTGTGTAATGGTTGTCTGTATAATTTAGCAACCAATCATTAACCTGCTTATGACCCAATCCTGTCTCGACTTTTCAACACCTGCTTGCTCACTATTGGACACACTTTACTGTACATAATATGACAGATTACTTATAATGGAAAAACATAACAGTAGTGCACCCCAAAGATGTTGCATAATGGAATAGAAAATATAACATTATTTGTCTCTCTCTCTCCATCTTTCCATGTCTCTATCTGCTCCATCTTGTGCATCATCAGTTTTTACTGTTTCATACTTTAGGCTACTGGATGTAATATACACTTTATGGGATTTTACCATTATCATGAGTGCAGTGAAGACTAATATATACATTTTCCTGTGCTTCAATGCCAGATGGGAACTTTGTGAAACAAGAGCTCCTATGTGGTGTAGTTAAATTATACTCAGGTCTGTCAGTTTGTTTTTGAATACTGTCATGGTCTGAATGCAGATGTATGCCAACGTGAATGTTTTGTATGACTCCTTTGTGTGTCAGTGCTGGCTACACATTTTATTAACACACTGTTATACTGCTGTTATATTAATGTGCTTGTTCTCTGTTGGGAACACTGAATTGCACAACTTTTGCCTGAATAATTATGACAAACTGAAGAGTAACAACACAAATATGAACAGAAATGAACCATAAGCTAATCTCTTAGTATGTCTGTATATGAATCCCTGTCTCCAAATGTCCCCCTTTTCCCACCCCCTCTATGTCATCAAATAAGTATCCTTGATTCAAAAATGTTTCCAAATCCCATGTTTCCAGTAGTAATAAGATGTTATGTTGATCATGTGTCTTACAATACATCTGTATCATACATATAAGGGTTGAAGAACTGCAACTATCACAACAAATGTGCAAATCATAACACCTGAAACATGACCATAACACATATCTGATTTGTATTAAATCAGATTCAGACATTGTTGTATGTGTATAGTGCTTATTTGTGCAAAAGTTGGCACAGAACACCATAGATTACTGGTAATTTCCATTCTAAGTTCAACACCTCAAGATATGATTTCACATGCACTAATACTTTGCCTTCAACAGCACAAATTAGCTTTCCAGTTGTGAGCTTCATGGAGAGAGTTTAAAAGAAAAAAAAATAAACAAAACAATTAAGTAAGCAGGATGTACAAATTCTATATCTCCTAATGGAATTTTGAAAACAAGTTATCTTGATTTCAGAGTGATGTTGACTCAGTTAATTCAGTCTGTTAATGTATGTCTGTATTCCAACAGTTATACTTGCAACTTTGTTAGAATGGTGTGTAAGTTGTTCACACATAACCCATTACTGTTATTCAGAAGTGCACTGTCATATTTAGGAAGTGTCCTTTTGTATTGTCAATGCACATTGCATAAGCATAAGCCAAGACAAATGATAGTGACACAGCAAATGGCTATCATTTGCATGCAATCATAGGTTCATAGGTAGGTACTAGGCTATTAGGCCTAGGGCCTATATAAGCCTAGCCAAAAGGTACCCTGGATTTCGCCACCTAAGAAAATTATTTAACTGTGAAACTGGCAAGCAGAGCCACAGAAGTGATCTCTGGGGTGAATTTCCTATCTCCCATCCAATTGAGATTTTTATTGAAGAGTGCTAATGAGGAGCTTTGTTTGTTATAGACAGGTAGTTTGTTCCAGAGTCTAGGAAATCTCTGATACAGGAATCTATCCCTCCGGTATGTTCTGTTTATTGTGGTGACAAGATTTGGGTCCCTAGAGCATGTAGCTTGGAGGGATTGGGATTTCTTTAAGTGGAGCATGTCCAAAAGCACTGGGTTTGACATAGTTTTGTATGTTAGGCAGAGATCACCTCTGAGTAAGCAATATGCGATGGAGTAAAGTTGCAGTTTTTTGAAACGGTCTGCGTAAGGCATCTGTTTGAGGCTGGTAATCCTCTTTGTGAGGTATTTCTGCGGCCTTTCCAGTTGTTGTAGATGTCTTGTGAGGTACATACCAAAAGGGGCGCTGTACTCTATAATGGGTCTAATGAGTTATGAGAAGAGGGAAACAATGACCTCTTTTTTCCTGGATGAGAAACCTTTTGTGATGAGGTGTGCCACATAGAAGGATTTCCTGACTACTGTGGCAATGTGATTATCAAAGGAGAGACTACTGTCCACCTGTGTCCCAAGGCCGCTTATCACACTTTTGGTGTTAAGTAGACTACTGCCTATGTGGTAATTCATGGGTACAGAGTTTTTATCAAAAGGGATGACAATGCACTTTTTGGCATTGAGCTTGAGGCCATGGCTTTGACACCAGGCATCTGTCTCAGTGAGGTCCTTTTGTAGGATGTACACATCTAGTGGAGTTTTGATTATGGCTCCTAGTTTGCAGTCATCTGTGAACTTCATTAGCCAAAGACCTTCTGTGTTAGCCTGTACTTCAGAGATGTAGATAGCAAACAGGAGAGGACCCAGGAATGAACCCTGTGATACTCCACTTGTCATTGGTCTGATGTTGGATTTGGAGTCTGCTACTTTCACAGTGTGGGTTCTGTCAGTGAGCCAATTGGCAACCCATCTTGTGAGATAGGGATTTATACCTAGTTTAGCGAGTTTATCTATAATTCCAGAGTGGGGGATAGTGTTGAAAGCCTTGGCGAGATCTAGATAGGCTGTGTGAACCACCTTACCCTCATCTACGGCTTTGGTGACCGCTTCAAAGAAGTCTATCAGGTTTATGAGACATGATCTGCCTTTTACAAACCTGAACTGGGTGGTGTCCAGAGTTTGGAGATTACCGATGTCATTGTTTATAAGTTCCATGATGATATGTTCCATGGCCTTGCAGACCAAGCTCGTCAGGCTAATGGGGCAGTAATTTCCAGGGTCCGTGGTGGCTCCTCCTTTGTGGAGTGGGATAACCATCGCTGTGCGCCATTCAGTGGGCACCTAGCCTGAGGTGAGGCTATGATTGAACATGGTACTTAGATGGGGTGCCAGTTCGTTCTGTAGTTCATGTAGAATACAGACTGGGATGTTGTCAGGTCCCATGGATGCTGTGCTCTTGGCTTTGGAGAGTGTGTTTTTACCTGTGCAGCCATGATTACAGGAACTTTGCATTCTTCCAGTATAGAGATGGGCACTTTATGGTATGAGAGGGGGGTAAAGTTAACACTGAACCTATCTGCCAGGATGTTGGCAATATCAGTTAGCTCAGTAAATCTAGTGCCATTGTGCTGTAGCTCCGAGCAAATCTGAGTGTTGCCATTGAGATTCTTGACATAGCTATAGAATGCTTTGTAGTTGTCTTCAGAGTCAGTTGCAAATTTATTTTCATAACTAGCTTTGGAGGATTTTATGAGGGATCTCAGCTTCCTACTGAGGCTGACCAGGGAGTTCCTCCAGTCATGGGATTTTACTCTTTTTTGCAACAGTTTCTTTCTTCTGTTGTAGAGTTGGTTTATGGCAGGGGACCACCAGAATGGCTACCTTTTTTGGAGGATAGCATCTTGGTTCTGTTAGGGATTGCATGATCCATGCACTTGTGTAAATGCTTATAAAGTGGATTTGTGTAGGATTCAGCAGTCATACCTCTATTTTCCATCAGCATGGGTGTCGTGAAGTTTTCCACTTCTGTCTTAAGTAGTGTGGAGTTGGCTTTGGAGAAATTTGTTATGGCGATTTCCTTAATGGGGGTGAGGGGGGGTGTGGATGTCTAGGGTGATTATTAGCTTGTGGTTGGATCTGACCAACGAGGAATTGACCTCTCGTGTGGAGCACAGGTTGCCCATGTTGGTAATGACCAGGTTAAGGATATTGCTGCCCCTGGTGGGGGTGTGGATAAGTTGAACTAAGGCATTGGAATTTATGAATTCCAGAAAACGTTAAGCACAAGAGTTGGTATATGAGTAGTTTTCCCAGTTAATGGTGGGGTAGTTGAAATATTTTTATTAAAGTGTTAAGTTGTACCCTAATATTTTCCAGTGTATCAAGAAATGAGGAGTGGGAATCCTGGACATGGTGGGGGCTCTGTAGCAAGCTACAATTTGGGTTGCGGTCTTGCCCAGACCTAGTTGCACTTGGATAATCCTGGATGCATTATGCTGAGCAACTAGCCTGGAGGTGTGGATATCCATAATGAATATGGACACGCCTCCACCTTTAGTGCTTCAGTCCAGGTTAGGTGGCTGACAGGTGTGGTATGAATTATAGCCTGGTAATGCAGGGGTACTCTCTGGAGCCTTAAACCAGGTCTCTGTCACTGCACAGATGTCGATGTTCTCCATTTTAAGGAGTGCCTCAAGTGAGTGCATTTTGAGGTTTAGACTTCTAGCATTGAGTAGCAATACCCTTAGATTTTGCTTGCTTGTACCTGTTACAGTGGTGAATTTGTCATTTGAACCTTGCCTAAGAAAGGCACTATAGGGGTGGCTAGAGCCGTAGCCAGTATCCGGAATTCCAGGGGCAACAGGTGCAGGCAATCTCTGGCAAAGCATCATGGTTTGTTGATCATGTCAACCCAGGCAGACAGATACTGGATTTCCTTAGTATGACACCAGAGGCTTAGCCAATTGTTGAAGTCAATCATTTTGTCCTTGTACTGTGGTATCATTCTGGGTGATGGCAGGATGCTACTCAGGGCTAGGGTTATACCTGCCTGGTCTACAAGATCGGACAACTCCTCCATGTCCCTTTTCATAGTCCAGGGAGGTACACCTCAGGTCATTCACACCAACATGAACAATGACAAAGTCATATTTGTACTTGTTGTGGAGTGACCTGAATGTATGCATTATGTGGCGAATCCTGGCACCTGACAGGCAGCTGACAGTAGCTTTCTCCTTGCTTAGCCTGGTGAGAGGAACATCAGTGTGCCTGACTATAGAGTCACCTATGATTAGAGTGTTGAGTACGTTGTTATGCCTTATGGGCTGTGTTTGAGTGGCACACTGAGTTTGTGGGCTATGTGTTATTTGGGTTGTGTTAGGGGTGGAGGTTGCTTGTGTTTCTGCTTTGGAGGTCCCTATTGCTTGGGCAGGTTTTTACTGAGACCATCCAAGAATGTAGGTGTGCGTTTTGTGTTTCTAGGTGTGTGTTTTGATGGTGTAGGTTTTGAGGGGCTATGTGATGACTGTGTGTGGTGCAAGTGTTTACCTTTTCCTCTTGACTGTCTAGTCCAGTCTTTGGTGAAGAGAGCTTTGCTTCCAGTTTGGCTATATACTTGCATCTCTCACAGGTTGTAGTGTTGGGTGGTAGGAGGAGAGGGTTGTCTGTGTACATCAGGCAATTGCTACATTGCCCTAAGATGCCTAGATTCATCAGGTAGACAGGAGAAAACACTAGAACCTGACCCTTATACATGCCTGGATAAGTGCTTATTTATTAAATACTGGAAACTGTTTCCTCGAGACAAGTGAAGAAAGTTGAGTGCTGTAGTAATGTGTAGCTTATTTAGTGCTTACAATGAGTTCTGAACAAGTGCTGAGCTCAAAGAAACAGACTTGAGTGCTGAAACTAAAAAACTGGCTAGTTCTAAGAAACAAAATTGAGCTATTAGGCTTCCCTCCAGCACAGAGACGCTTGTGGGCTCAGAAGCCCATAAACAATCCTGGACACAGCAAATCTGTATCCGGACTAGTCTACCCACAGGAAAGGCAGGAAACAAGCTTTTTTTTTAAGTGGAAAGAGAGAAAGGAGGAGCAGATACTAAGTGGATTGGCCTTCTCAAATGTTCTCCCTGTATTAGGTAGAATGAGGTAGTAACACTAGACTGGGAGGAGTGTCCCAGATCAAATTTACAGTAGGGGCGGGCAACTGCAAAGCCACCAACTATAAGAACAGCAAACAAATAGGGAGGGAAAGTGGGAAACAAATTGCAGAAATGTTTCTCACAGCAGAAAGCCAGCAGTGAGCCTTTAAATGAAATATTTAAACAGAGAAAGCATTTAACTGCAAACTAGTTATATGACACACTCCTTGGCAGAAGCTCAAAATCAAACAACCCAAACAGATGCTTAATAAAAGTGGACAATTTCCAGTTAATACCTCACACACAGTGAAACCAGCTAGAAAAGTATGCAGTAGAAAAAGTGTTATAAATAACTTGAAAAAATTAGCAAAAAAAACTGGATACTTAATGTTATATATTATAGATCCGAGTTTGCTGTGCCCTTCCTTCGATTAGCTCAGTGTGAAATGGCAGAAACACTCACAAACTTAACTTCTTAGGTAACAGAAAGTTGAAACCTGAAACAACGTTAAAAAAAAGCTCAAAAGAACCAATGAGGTGCTTATAAGCTGTAGTCCAGGTGACCCCAGTTAGCCAATGACCATAAACACTCCCCTCTCACTGAAATGCCTAATGGCTTTGGCTAAACCAAGATGTCCTTGAACATGTGCTCAGACACAGAGCCTCCACAAACACTAGGCTCAAACACAAGCCTGAATATGGACAATGCTACAAATAGCCACACTACTTAGGTATAAACAAACTGCAGAAAAGTTTCTCACAGCAGAAAAGTAGCAGTAAGCCTTTAAATGAAAGTTTTAAACAGGTAAAGGAACCTCTAGAGAAAGCTTTTAACTGCAAACAAGTTATATGACACACTCCTTGGAAGGAGATCAGAATCAAACAACCCAAACAGATACTTAATAAAAGTGGACAATTTCCAATACCTCACACACAGTGAAACTAGCTAGAAAAGTATGCAGTAGAGAAAGTGCTATTAATAACTTGAAACAATAAGCAAAAAAAAACAGGATACTTAATGTTATATATTATACATCCGAGTTTGCTTAGTGCCCTTCCTTCAATTAGCTCAGTGTAAAAGGGCAGAAACACTCACAGACTTAACTTATTAGGTAAAGGAAAGTTGAAACCTGAGACAACTTTTAAAAAAAAAGCTCAAAAGAACCAATGAGGTGCTTACTCTAAGCTGTAGTCCAGGTGACCCCAGTCAGCCAATGAACATAAACAATCCCCTCACACTGAAATGCCTAATGACTTTGGCTAAACCAAGATGTCATTGAACATGTGCTCAGACACACAGCCTCCACAATCGCTAGGCCCAAACACAAGCCTGAATATGGACAATGATACAAATACATTAGGTAGAAACAAGCTGCAGAAATGTTTCTCACAGCAGAAAAGCAGCAGTGAGTCTTTAAATGAACTGTCATGAGTGCTGCTTCATAAGGATCTATATCACATAGTCAAAGTTCCATAAGTCCGAACACCTAATGGTTGAACCATTATGTTTGAGGTTAGAAAACTTTGACTATGGAAAAAAAAAAAACAACGGACAACAAAATAAATTGTTGTAAGCAAGCCTCCCTGAACCCCTCCACACCCTCCACTACTTAAATAAACCAACTTCAAGACTGTACTACATTTAACAAAATGGAAACCTCCACTTATGGAGATTTCCATTCATGCGCTCAAACTTTTACAAATTCGAACTTATAGTCTCGACCATATGTGGTTTGAACTTGTAAAAGTTTGACTACATGATAGGAATCCACTTCATAATCCACTGTTTTACAATTGTGAATGTCATTGACACCTCATACTGTAAAAAAGATGTCACTCACAGTAACGCAATGTACATGAATGGCAATAGATAACTGCTACAGAAAAGTGTGTAATTACATGGGACAAGCACAGTGCTTTTATGTTGGCTTGTCTCTACTCATGGATTTGTCCTAAAACATGTGATGCACAGTAGCTGATGTTCCAAACTCTAAAGTTGCAATACTTATAAATGTGCATTTTCACAGCATTAAAGTCAGATTTCTCCCATGCCACTTGTGATTCAAACTGCATTCTCTTGCTCATGTAACTAATTAGGTAGGTGGTTCGAACCTGACAATGGTGAACTTGTGTGTGTGTGTGTGTGTGTGTGTGTGTGCGCACATGTGTGCTCGTGTGTGCATGTGTGCTTGTGTGTTTCTGTGGTTCTAGCGACCAGTAAGTAAATCCTCAACAACAAATGTGCTGTGCCCACTTCCACTCAGAAGACAGATTTAACTTTAGGCACATCTCCATTTGCACTTTATCCCTTTTTTATTCATATTTTACTACAAACATCTCAGCAACACAATAATTAGGTAATCCTGCCAAAATTACACTCTCTCTCCCCTTAAGAATCAGACTTCTCTTGTGGTGATTGTGGCTAATACTCTGACCTCTACATTGTGTAACTAGATAGGAATAGGGTTCAAATCACATTGTGGTGAATGTGTGGTGTGGCTTTGATATCAAGTGCTTATAGCTATCAGAACATACGTGCTGTATCACCTTCTACTCATTCCCTTATCCAACTTTACCACAAACATTTACTCTGCAACACATTGATGAGGTCATCTTTTCATAAGTGCATTCTCTCAATATAAAATTCAATATGGCACTTACTGCTTATATTGTGTTCTCTAGATTGTGTAATTAGATTGGAAGGAGGTTCAAATCTCACAGTGGGGAACTTGTGTGAGTGGTTTCAATGTCAGGTACATATAGCTTCCAGAACAAGCATACTGTGTCAGCTTCCAATCAGGGCACAAATTTAACCTAGGAGAGGACTCTAACATCCCCTTATCCCAATTTTGCTACAAACATGTTTTCTGCAGCACACTGATGAGGTCATCCTTTCAGAAGCACATTCTCTCACTATAAAAGTCAGATTTTGTCTGTGTCATTGGCATGTAATACTGCATTTTCTAGATTGTTTAACTAGATAGGTAGGAGTTTTGACTCCAACATTGGTTAATTACCATGACTGTATATATTGTCATGTACAATTGCCTCCATGACAGCACCTCATATGTAAAGCTCCACTTAGGAGATGTATTTTCACTATCGCAGGTCTACCCAATACATTTCAATTGCCCACCCCGGGTAATACCAAATTTTGGAAACACACTGGTTACATCGTGCTATGAAAAATGAACTAGATCACAGTTAAACTACAACTTCTCCTGTGGTGCTGTTTGTTGATACTGTGCTTTCTAGACCATGTAACCTAAATAGGTAGAACGTTTGAATCCACCAATAATTGACTATTGTGCATATGTGTGTCTGTCATGCTGTGCAGTGCAAGCTTCTAATGTGTAGCTGCATATTGTTACTGTGCTCTAAAAGCCATCATCTTTACTTTGTAGAACATCACCATATTAAACAAGGGTAATTTCATCCATTCAAATGTGGGCTGACCAACTGTAAATCAACATGTTGTGTGGCATGTGCAATTCAGGCAGTGTTCTTCAACTTATGATATTAAGTAATCAGTTCAAATCCAGCCATTACTCTTTAAACTTACTTGTGTCAGTATGATTGTGAATGTGCATGTAGGTAACAATTTTATCACTCAGCTATCTGTTGTGTACTTATATAAGTAATGATTCCTATTACAAAAATTTTTGCTCACTTTAGATACAGAAATGTTTATTGGATAATTATAATGCCATTGGATGAAATCTGGCATTCCTAACAGAACAAGTAAGAGTTTTCCTGTGGCATGTGGGAATGAGACAGTGGTCTGCATGCTGTCACCTTACCAAGGCACGACTTCAAATCATTATCCACACATTGTGCATGGTTGCCATTCTTCCATCACAGTGATGACTGCATTATGCATCACATGTGTTTGGTTATACCTAGCAGCAGGCAATGTTGTGTGAGAAATAGACATATAGCAAGTTTTTTTTTTTTTTTAAGAAATTATAGGCACACATATCCCTTGCAGCAATAACATGATGTCACTGCTTCAAATAACCAATTTTAGCAACCTTACACCATGGCATGTTCATTCTTCAAACTCATGTAGCTTTTGTCATCACGTAGTCAGGTGTTCAAAACCAAGATTGAATGACTACAAGCATTGTGCATCCTTATACTGTTATGCATGAACGACATCCACAGCTGTTACAATGTGTACAGTTATAGTGGGACAATCCTCCCCACCCCTTTTATCTCATACAAATTGTTTGTAACACAATCATATGATATAACCTGTAAAACATAAAACTCCAAAGCTGAGCATAGAGGTTCACCAGAAACTTTAATGATTAGCACTTTTGTCCATTCAAAAACAACTGAACTTCATCAGATAACAGTTCTTCGAGTCATTCAGTCTTTTATAGCAAACAGACCTCCCTAGTAATTAAACCAAAGAACCCCAAAGCACGGTCCAACAGCATAGAGTAAAAAATAAACCCAGTAGCTGGCAGGAACAATAAAAAGTCAAACCTCAACGTAAGATATAAAAAGTTTAATAAATACGTTAGTGATTTCACAGCACCACAAAGCTGCTTCATCAGACAATTCAAAACAGCAACAATTTCACTCATATACCTTGCAGCAACCTATCACGAAGCACGTCAACAAAATACAATTAATATTTTAAAGCAACAAAGCAGGAAAATCCATGCAAAAGCAATGTAAAAAACATAAAAATGTCTATAGACAGTATACAGACAAAAGCCAGCAGTTAAACTAAATTAAAATCAAAACATACCTATCCATGATACATTCTGCATTACTATTAAAAACAGACTCAAGACATATATATATATATATAAGAAAAAGAAAAAAACAATCATTAATGAATCAATGACTATTCTAGTTCCTAAAGCATCTCTTACACATTGCAGAAATAAACTATTTGGACACATACATAAGCACTTGAATAACTATTATGGAAAACTCAGTGCTTCAAGTGTCTAGCCTTGAGCAGAGGTTTGAGGGGAACATTGTCATTCAGACCCATGGCCTGATGCACACCTAACCTAAAAATCCACTCCAGTTCTACCACCTCAGTGCGATTCACCAAATCCCCCCCACATATGTGTGGAAGCACCACATGTAAGACTTGGAATAAAAAATAATGTGTTGAATCTGCCTGTAATACGTGTTTCGCTATGGCACTATAATTGTGCCCTTTGCGAATGCAGTACAAATGGTCCCTAATTCTCTCCTTGAGACTTCTATTGGTTTTCCTCACATAGAATTGAAAGCAGCATTGGCAGTGGGTTAAATAAACAACACGCCTGGTGTTACAATTAGCATTTGTCTTAATACTCCATAAGTGACCCGTCACAGGATGCCTAAAAAAATCTAGATTCATCAATATAGTGGCAATAGTTTCAACTCTTGCACTTGGATGTAGCATCAATGATAGAAGGAAGGGGGACTCTACCTTTAGGATAGCACAGCCATTGCTTTAAATTCCTCTTGTTCCTATAAATAAATCTAGGACCGTCCCTCAGGAGATCCGAAAACCTATTATCTACCTCCAAGATGTGCCCATTTTCCCTAATAATTCTTTTAACATCAAACACCCCTTGTGCATATATTAACATAATGGGAGGACAGTCACTCACAAAACTTGGTGATACCAATGTAGAACACTTCTCAGAGAAATACGGCCATCTTGTAGTTCAATAAAAACAAGAAGCAGTACCAATAACAGCAAGGAAAATGGTATACATCAGACCTGTCTTGTCAGAACCACTGTAGCAGAGCTGTAAGCATTGAGTCTGTAAGGTAAGGTTGTTGCAGTCATGTATAACACTGTAATAGCTGTAGAATACAAATCTAGTGGCTGCAAACTGTATTTCTTCACTGATAGTACTGTTCAAGGCTTTCTCTAGGCCAATACTGGTCACATAATGCTCTTTCTTCCACAAACATCAGGTAATAAAGGTATATGGGTGAGGTAGTCCCCTCCACAGCCAGATATTGTGTGTGTGGACTTCACAGATATTGCAAACCAATAACAGGAATATGTGTTCACTTGTATTGCTGTAAGTGAAATAAGGCTGTGGTAAGACATGCAATATGGTTGTATACCATGCATGTGTATTGTATTGGATCTGCAGTCTAGTAAAACACTGAAACAGGACTAGAATGCTAGAGGGAAGTCCTGTAACTTGTATTGCACAATTCATAGGATGTTTCCAGGTGGTCATGAGTCAAATATCAGTCACCCTGTAGTCAGCAGTGTCTCAGTAGTGCAGTCTGTTAAATTCCTTGTACATTGTATATTTTGCCACACACAGTCCGGGGTTCAAATCCAGTGTTGTGCTGCATCTTAATTACATTGCTCTGAAGACAACAATTAATGGATCGCTAATACACTCTTTATCCACACAAAGCATTGCAAATTAAATAGCTGCTTTTTAGCGCATGAAGTCGCAGGCCTGCAGGTAAGGACACACTTCACATATCCATATAGCAGTACAATATGTCACCTAGTACTTTGTTATTGACACAGTTGCCTAACATACATACCTTAAACATATCCCTTAATTGGAGTGTAAAGGGTACCCTCACCCTGGCACTGCCTCTACAACAAGGCTGACACAGCTGACACATATACACCTACAGCTTGTTGTCCTCCAAAGTGTCCAAACTATGCCTATGTCTACTACTGGCAGCAGCGGCTGCAGTCTGTGGTACTCACAGCTCTATGTAAAAGTTTCTGCTACAGACCTACCCTCTGTGATGATGTAATCTCCTCACCCCAGTAGTGTCCATCTCAACCCTCAAAGGCAATACACAAGTGTGTGTAGAGCTCATTGTAAATGGAGCCACCTATACTGATCCAGAAGATATAGCAAACCTCATGGCTGATAAATTCAGCTCCAACTTTACTCCTCTCTCCCCCTCAACCTTCCCTCAGGAAATATCATCAATTATAACTCCCCCTACTATCACTAGGGAACAGGTCCTTAATGCTTTCTCTAAGACCAAGAACCCTGCATCAATGGGCCCAGACAATATCTCAGGATGCCTTCTAATTAGCATGAAACGAGACTATCAGGGCCTCTGGAATTACTGTTTAACTGTAGCCTCCAAACAGGCTTTATGCCTCATGAATGGAGAAAGGCAACAGTCATCCACCCCTGCACAAAGTTGGGCCATCTACAGACCCTGGAAACTACATATCCGTAAGTCTCACTAGTCTTATATGTAAAGCCATGGAAAAAATTATCATGGATATGATCAATAGATGTATAGTAAACCTCCAGACACTGGACCCAACCCAGTTTGGTTTCGTCAAGGGCAAATCATGCCTACTCAACCTAGTGGACTTCTTTGAGAAGATCATCAAAGCAATGGATGAGGCAAAATTCTTCACACTGATTACCTTGAATTGGCCAAGA
The DNA here is from genome assembly GCF_019279795.1 of Protopterus annectens. Taxonomy (NCBI): domain Eukaryota; kingdom Metazoa; phylum Chordata; order Ceratodontiformes; family Protopteridae; genus Protopterus; species Protopterus annectens. The sequence continues at coordinate 659,101,621 of NC_056751.1, forward strand.
CATTTGACAAAATACCTCACTCTGGCATTGTTAACACATTCAACAGGTTAGGTACAAACCTGTATGTCAGTCGGTGGATATCCAAGTGGCTCAGAGACAGGACCTAGGAAGTTAGAACTAGGGAGTCCACTTCTAAAAAGAGGCCAGTCACAAGTGGAGTACCTCAGGGATAAGTACTTGGACTTCTCCTTTTTGGAATTTACTTCTCAGAAGTCAAGGCCAATGTCAGTGGTCTCTGGCTGACTAAATTTGCAGATGATTGCAAATTAGGAGCTGTCATTGAATCTCATACTGACACACATGTTCTTCAGGAGGGGCTGGCACAGACAAACAATTGGTGTCAGAGCCATGGACTAAAACTAAATGCCAAGAAATGCACAATAGCATCCTTTGGGAAGTCATCCATCCCTGGTAACTATCATATTGACAACACACCCCTTAGAGTTGACCCAGTAGTCAGGGACTTAGGGACACATATAGAGAGCAATCTAGCCTTTGAGCATCACATGTCTACAGTGGTGAGGAAATCATTCTATGTTGCGTAACTTATAAACAAATGTATGGCATCTAAGTCCAAGGAAGTCATTGCTCCACTGTATTTGGCATTCATCAGACCTATCATTGAGTACAATACCCCCTTTGGCATGTACCTAACCTGACATATCCAACAACTGGAACATCCACAGTGGTCCCTCACTAAAAGAATACAGGGTATAAGTAATATGCCCTATGTTGACCGCCTCAAGGCCCTATCCCTGTATTCTGTCTCCTACATGCTTATGAGGAGAGATCTATGCCTGGCATACAGGGCATTGTCAGACCCCACTCTGATGGACCTCCTGTATAAAACAAACAGTACCAGAATTAACCAGTATAAAGACTTAAACCTTGCCTGTGATATAAATAGGACCTGCTGGACAGATAGTTATGTATGATAGAGACAATCTGTCTATGGAACAGGCTCCCCATTCATGTGAAGCAGAGTTCCTCCCTAACCCAATTCAAATGCAACTTGGACAATTGGATGGTATACTGGAAATTCATCCCTGGTTTGGCACCTATGTCGCTAATGCAAACAGGTAACCTGTAAATGGTTAATCTTCCAGGCCCATGCTTACACTTATCAAAGGTGTCAGGACTTGTCAAAGATTCGGGATCCATGGCTAGGCTTAAAATGGCCATTGTGGTCATTAGATTAGTAAACACCAATGAACCTATGAATCTGTGAACAGATAAGTAAGGGGCCCCGGTCTACATAAAGGCCTTATATATATTGCACAGTGCTTGCATGCCATTGGCTAGTGATAGTGCAATGCAGCTGCTTTGGCTGCTATTAGCATTTCAGAACCACAGATTGTTTAGAGGTAATCACCTGCTGATGGGGAGCATGTTTAAAAGGCAGGCAGCTGGCTATGGGAAACCATTCTGTATGAGACCTTACTCACACAGAGCATGCCTTTGTAAAACTTTACCAGCCACACAATTCAAAAGAGGAGTACTGCACTCTAGCAGGTATGTAACTGTTTTTGTGTATAACAGGATTCAGATGGGAGGATAGAGGTATGGGGAATAGGGATTACAGCAATAAGCCAGTCATAGACCTGTGGTACTGACATGTCAGCAATACCTTGCTGACTTACCCCTACAGAGCATGTGCAATACATCAGGGTGGCATTGTCTTTTGGTTGTTATTGCACACTGCGATTTGTCTGGCACTACTACTAAGACATATTATTGTGTGGTTGGCCTTAGGGGACACACCAACATGGACTGAAGTGTTGGGTGTATGATCATACAACAGAAGCTGTCATAGCACACAGGGAATACCATGATAATTGTTATCTCAGTTGTATCCACACACATAGTATGTTGTCATTTTTTGTTTTTAATTTCTCCAAGTCTTTTGGGTTGCTAATACCATGACAGGAATGGACCTCATTAATAAGTCAAAGTACAATTAAACTTCATGAAATTAGTATTGTTTCACTCTTTGATGTCAGCCAAAAGTGCTCTTTGCAGCACCCGCAGTGTGCCCAGTAATGACTCCTTCTGCAATTCATACAGTGTTACATGAATTAGTAACATATGTAAATACGATTGTAAATTCTTTTTTATAAGAACCATTGCTCCCACTACTATTGGAATTGTGTGTTATGCCATGTGTGAGCAAGCGGTGGATAGTGCCAGCCATTTTCCCTTGCTGTATCTGTACACAGTGGACGTCCATTTATCTGCTCCTGTAATGTGTTTCCTTTGTGTTGTCTTTCTGGAATTATGTACCACAGATGACACCCACCCTTCTTGTATGCAGAGAATGAGATAATCTTGCAAGGACTAAGGCAGCATCATGACATCCTGCTATCCAGGGAGAGACATAATAGGGAACAGTGGGCCACATTATGGTCAGACCTTGTCCATGACGTTAATGCCACAGGCCAGCAGGGCAGGATATATGAGCAGATTCGACACCGGGAAACTGATATGATAAATGCTGCACAACAATGGGCAGCAGATATGGCCAGAGTTCATGCTGTTACCGGTGGAAGACTTGCAGTGGAACAACAACTCTCAACCACTGAGGAATTCCTGGTGTACCTAGGCACACATGACAGCTCCCAGGCATCCATCACACCATACATCGTGGAGGTGGGTGCCACAGTTTCCACATCTGAGGAGCGTGCAGGTAAACTTACTGTGGTCAGTGCTGTGATATTGTAGCAGTCAGTGTGTCAGGCTGTACATTTATGTGGAGGTCAGGTCTTTGTTCTTTGGGGGGGTGTAAACTCAGGTATACACTCATATGCAGATTGGGACCAATACAACAAGTAACACAGTAGCTACTCTAAATGTGAGGTATATGGATTTATTACCTTGATGTGCTGCAACATGCAGTGCTACTAACATTACCCCACCCTCAGCTTTTCACAGGTGCATCAGGTATTGTGCAAGGCTGTGGTCCTGCCACTGGTAAGTAAGACACTTGTTTTGTTTAGGAATAAGTATAGTCTAGTATGGTCAAGGGCCATAATAATGCCTTATGTACATATAATTATGTGTGTATGCAGTGTAGGATGTTTTTAAATGGCAGTCTGGAAGAGGTATCTAAGGTTTAGAGTGGGGGTAGTCTCAGGAATGTAGTTCAACAAACAGATACATTTTGGCAGTTACATGTAAGAGCAGTTAAGGCTCCTGATTTAAATGAGGCAAGGAATCTAAAATGCCTTGTAAAATACAAGTTGAAGGAAAATGCATTTTATATAATTATGAAGAGAGTTGTACTGGGTTTTATGTCTTGTTTTTTCAATTATAATATCATACTGAGTAAGTAAAGGGTAAATACTACTAGTCATGTTTGACTTGATTTACTTCAAGTGATGGTTATAAAGGTCCAAAGTTGAATTTGAATTGTGTTCTGAGGTAGTGCTTTGTGGAAGAAGGTGGAGAAGGAAGTTGTTTGACTGCTAATGCAGTTGTGGGTCTTCATTGTTAGGAGTCTTGAATGCTTTTTGTACATAATAGTGCAGGTATTAATGTACTGTTTTTTTTTTCATTCTTATTGCAGGTGACCATGGTGTTTAAAGTCTGTCCTCTACACAACCTGATGTCAGTGTCTCCTCAGATACTGATGATGATGATAGCGTCAATGAGGCACAGGTGGAGGTGTCAGGGGCTAAATCTATACAAAAGGTAGACATCACTTTTCTTCCCCCATTGTTACCACACACAGTTAGTATTTCCAAACATATCCAGTACCCAGAGGCCACATATGTTGGACAGTCAGAGGATTGGGACATTGAACAGGAAAGTGTGGCAACTATAGTTCCAGTGAATGTAGACACTGACCATAGCCAGACAGCTGGCAAGGTCCCACACAGGCGGATTGACAAGGGTACTTGTAGGAGGCCTGCTGTCTGTCCACAACCTGTTGCAGGTGTCACATCACGGTTCACCTGGAGCATGTTTTGGGACATCATGGAGGCACAGGCACATTCTGAATGGAACACCAGGTGTATGCTTAGGGTTATAGATACCACACAGTCTGAAATCTGTGACAGCCTCCACCGCATTGGGGACACGCTGGATCAGTTGACTGATGCAGTTGACAAATGGTGGGCTGAGACAGTGTCTGTCTTGGACTGTACATTGTCTGTGCTGGAACATGTGGTTGGAGTTTTACATTGGACCATGGATATAGGGCAGCAACAGCATCTGCTGAGAGTCCATGTAGCCATGCAAACTCACGCTTGCATTGTGGCAGTACATCCAGCACTACAGAGAGGAGGGTGCTGTCCACACCATGAAGTGGCAGGCCATGGGCTCATGGTCCTGGGTGGTCCCATGGAGAACACGGTCCCAGCAGACAGCAGTCACCATCAGGAACTAGCACTGCGTCTAACCTTAGGCATGGAAGTGCCAGTGCAACTCCTGGAAGAGCCAATTCCCGTGTTCAGGGCTGGAGTCAGTGAACTGTCAACTCTACCATGTATGGTCCACAGCTGTCCAACATACACATGTGTAGGGCTAGCACTTAGTTTGACTGTGTACATGAGCACACTCACACATCACGTTCATATACAGGTCACCTACAGACACACACAGCACCACTCCATGGTCCCTCTTACATATACCCCCTTGACTCACACATATTCTATCTACCATTTGGGCCAGCCTATGACTCCTACATCCCCACACAACACCCTGTACAAGTGATGATACCTGTGCCATATCCCTGTCATTCTTGACATTAATGCAGGAAATACAGCTATGTGTCTGATGCACAGGATGGCTATATTAGCATGTACTTGTGTAATACAGTGTCGGTTCACCATGGCACTTGTATTGGTTAACAAGAGATACTGTATGTTAGCATTTGTCATGTGTATGCCACATACATTTGTGTACCTTAAGTGGTCCTTATGAATTGGCTGTATAGTTACACAATGACAGGTGTGTCAAAGGCCTGTTTGTGTTTTCTTACAGGAGTCTGTTGGGATAACCTATGGATACACAGTGGAAATAAAGCAGTACAGGATGGCATGTCATTAAAGTGGACGTATGTCATCAGCAAGGTACAGCACTATAACTGCATGGCTCCATAAGTTCATATGTGTATAACAGGTTAACAAGGACAATGTTAGCATTCAGCCTCATGCATCCCTAATCTGTGAGAAGGTCTGTTACCCTTAATAAGTGCCACCAGGGTTCTGATGGAGATGCTGCATCTATATATGTCCTGTGTCCAGTACCAACAGTTGTCCAGCAACAGTTATGATTATGTTCTGCATCCCAATGTGTAACCTGCACATGATTTGTGTCACAGCAGACGTGTGCATGACATGCTTGGGGGCTTGTTCAATGTAGAGTGTACTGACTGCGTTACATACCTGTATCACTAGCATTTACTGTGCATACCACACTGATGTTGTTGATGTGTAGCATAGGTTACACATGTGTTAGTGCTGTCATGGTTACACAAGAGGTACACAGTGGGAACTGACACCTCCATGTATGGAGCCATACACATCCCCTCCAAAGCATTTTGGAGACAGGATACACATGTACACTTCTGACATGGACTCCATAGGACATGTTCTCTACATTGTGTATTGGTGTGCCTTGAAACCTGTGCAGCTGCTACAGTTGTACAATATGCCTGTGTAGTGACATGGCAAGGGTGCCATTGCACACAATGATAGCTCTGATGACTTCCAAATTCAGTATGCCAGTGCCAGTCTAGGATGTATGTCCCAAACCTGTCAGTATTGGTTGTACAACAGTGAATGCATTGTCATCTTAACAACCAGTGACAGTTGAAAGCTACAGCACTCTCTGTGTTCAATCTATACATCCCATGGTTCCATAACATGTTGTAAAATTATCTAACAGGTTCAAACAAACACATGGCTACAGAGAGGCTAACACCACTAACAACCAGTCTGTACAGGACATGCCAAGGCACATACGTAGTGCAGGCTGGCTGTCTGCAGGTGTACACACTTACCTATGTAATGGTACATACTACAGATCACAGTACATGGTACATGCAACAAACCCTCATATGCAAGCCTTGTTGTGGTCAGTCCTTTGGGGGAGGGCACATCACCCGCTACAAATAAAACACTGCAAAACCCTACATAAGTCTAGGCTATGCCATATGAATATATACACATGCACCAAGTGGGCTGGACTGACATTAGAATTCCTACATAGCTAGTCTTATACAATATAGCTCATGGTACATACTGCATGTTCTGTGGCTTACATCTGATAGTACACTGTTAGCTGGTAGTTTTAGGTGACTGACATCACCAGGCCTTATAGAAGAGGGCAGTGTGGAACCTAGCAACCAGTTACAGGGCCAAAAAGTGTATAACCATTTTAGGTGGTTATCCCATGAGGGCATGTCTGTTCATTTTCAGGGAGATACACACACACGCACGCTCTCACACACACACATACACACACACACATACACACACACACACACACACACACACACACACACACACACACACACACACACACACACACACACGTATATATACACACACACACACACACACACACACACACACACACACACACACACACACACACACACACACACACAGTCATGCAGCAAGTGGGCTGGAATGAGATTAGAACCCCTATTTATCTAGTCTTATACACTATAGAATGCAGTGCTTATTACATGCACCACACCTTACATGTGATATTACAGTATCAACTGGTAGTCTTAAGGTGGCTGACATCATCAGGCCTTGTAGAAGATGGCAGTGTGGAAGCTAGCAGCCAGTTACAGGGACAAAAAAAGTATAGCCATTGCAGGTGGATAGCCCATAAGGGCATATTCCTTTATTTGCAGGGAGATACACACACACACACACACACACACACACACACACACACACACACACACACACACACACACACACACACACACACACACACACACACACACACAAACACACTCTGACATAGTCACACAGCAAGTGAGCTGGAGTGAAATTAGACCCTCTACCTATCCAGTCTTATACACTATAGATCACAGTATTTATCGCATGCAGCATGGCTTACATCTGATATTACACTGTTAGCTGGTAGTCTTAAGGTGGCTGACATCATCAGGCCTTGTAGAGCATTGCAGTGTGGAAGCTAGCAGCCAGTTACATGGCCAAAAAGTGTATAAACACTGCAGGAGGATAGGCCATGAGGGCATGTCCATTCATTTGCAAAGATATATACACACACACACACACACACACACACACACACACACACACACACACACACACACACACACACACACACACACACACACACACACTCTGACACAGTCATGCAACAGCTGGGCTGGAGTGAGATTAGAACCCCCTACCTATCTAGTGTTATATACCATTGATTACGATACTTATCACATGCACCAGAAGTTAGATCTGTTGTATGTGTATTTAAAGACACAGGACTTGTCCATTACACAAACTAGGCCTGTGTTGACCAGCATCTGTGGCCTGCAGTGTGAATCTGCTTCATACTGTTATCTGCATCTAGCATCCTAGCAGTGTGGTAACTGTAATTATCCTAGCTATGTGCATACAGTTATCAGTATGGCCATATGTGACTGTTTGCACTTGCAGTTACATAGGCATACCTGTAGGCAGGGGCAAGTTGCCCTGTCCATACTTGCGCTGACAGCATTATACATTACAGCACCTGCTCACCTGTGTCTGTCTATGTGGTGACATCCAGCAGGCACAGGGATCTGTGGGTAAGTGAAATTTGTACTGTTGCACCCTTAGCTTGGATCCTTTGATCAACAGTATGGCTGCATGATAGTGGAGATTTACTCACCATTATTAGGGTATGTCGGACAATGCAGACATCCACACACATATTTCTGTATATAACAGGGATGTATATATAGCTATAGCTGTGTGTGTATGATATGTATATGTGTTATGAAGATATATGGGGTGGTATATGTATCATTTTAATATATATAGCTATATATATCAGTACATATCTATTTGTCACTATATAGCGATAGCTATACTATGCATGTGAGAGAGTGACAGATGGATAGGTATATGTATATCTGTCTGTATAGCCATTTATAAATAACAGGTCATTTTAATGAAGGGGCAACAGGACTGTGCTCATTTTAAGAAGAGTATGGGCATGTTCAGTGGGACTGTCAATACTAGTAAGATGACTCCAGTCCACACCTACCAGTACTCCAGTCTGGGATTTTGTATGTTACAGGCATTAACATCCACCTCTGTTTCTGCAGTACTGCACTTCACTCAAACTGTCCACAGCATTCCCCAGCTGTGTGCTGTACTTAATCTGTGACTGTGGTTGGTAATGTTACATCACCAACAGACTGACAGTCTGCATACCTCTGAACTGTCCTGATTTCCACAGATTGTCCAGAGGTTTGCCTCATATGTTTAGTCTATTCCTTATACATTTGTGGTCTTCTGGTGAAGTATTGAATATTGATGTCCCTACATTATACTACTTACAGAAAAAACATTTGTGTTTCAGACATTTTACCCTTCAGAAAATATGTACTAATGCAACACCTTTACTTCCAGTGACTTTCTAGGTTTATGGGGACAATATTTATTTTATTTATTTATTTTTATTTTTATTTTACATTTGTTGACCGGGCTAGTCTAGCTGGACATATATCCGTTTACAGTAGAGGCCCGGGGAGAAAAGCTCCAGTATAGATAAAATTACAGTGATTTATAACAATTTAAGAATTTTCTTAATAGAATTATACAAGGTACAAGTGAGGATATCTATGACATTTAAAAAACTTTTAAGTCAGGTTATACAACAAAAAATAAGAACTAAATACTAAAGTTAATAAGAAATAGAGGCATCCCTTAAGATTCGACTCTCAACTCCAGAAAGCATCAGGTAGGGCCAGTAAGGGGACAGGAAAAAAAATAATTAGGTGTATTGAGATATACTTTCAGTCGGGATTGGTACAGGGACATAGCCATTTAGAAGTAAGATGTGCTTTGATTTGTCTTTTGAACAGAGAGGTGGACTCTAGAGTAGCTATTTCTTGAGGGATTAGATTCCAGTGTTTCCCTATGGAATTTGAAAATAGAGCATCCCCAGCTTTATTATATGATTTAGTTATGGATACTAGAAACTTATTGGCGGAACGAAGTGTGTCTAGGTTCTTATATGGAGAAATAAGTCTAGCCAGGCTCAGAGTATTATCAGGGAAATGAAGGGTTTTATGAATGATAAGTAGTTGTTGGTAGAGTAGGTGGTTATGTAGTTCTAGCCAATTTAGTTGTTTCAGGTTGTGACAGTGGTGAGTTCTAAGGGGAGTAGCATTAATGAATCTAGCTATACTATTATAGCAGGTCGAGAGTTTGTTGATGTTATTTTTAGATAGTGTGGTATATATGGCTGAAGCATAAAAAAGGGTGGAGAGCAGGTGGGTCTGTGCAATGGTTTTTCTAGCTGCTGGGTTAAGGAAGGGTTTAATTCTGTAGAGTGTCCCAATTTTTTTATTAACAGCTTTAATAGTACTATTAATTTGGTCATCAAAGTTTAGATGGTTGTCAATGGTTACACCTAATAGTCGAGTGGTATTGTCAGGGTTAATACAGGTAGAATTATCTGAGGTGATAGTAAAGAAAGGTGTAGGAGATTTTTTAGTAGGAGTAAAGAGAAGAAGCTTTGTTTTTTTGGGGTTAAGGAGGAGGCAGTGCTGCATAAACCATTTTTCAACGTTATGAAAGGTTGTTTGGGTGATGGACTGGAGAGAGGAAATATTTATGGCAGAGCAGATCAATGTCGAGTCATCTGCATATTGGATGCAGGTTGCTTGTGGTACATTCAGATAAAGGTCATTAATAAATACTGAGAAAAGAAGGGGTCCAAGGATAGATCCTTGTGGAACACCAACATTTACTGGGAGTAAAGATGATAGGTTGTTCTCCCAAAGCACTGCTTGTTGCCTGTTTTCAAGATAGCTTCTAAACCACTGTAAAGTATGTGAGCTTAAAGAGAGGTTGTTAAGTTTTTCAAGAAGTATGTTATGGTTAACCATATCAAAAGCTTTTGATAGATCTATAAATAGTGCAGAAGAGAAATGGTTACTGTTACGATTTCTATTTATGGAGTCAGCAAAGGACAGAAGGGCAGTTGTAGTGCTGTGATGGGGCCTGAAACCATGTTGACAGTCAGCTAGAAGGTTGTTTTGAAGAAGGTAGTTAAGAAATTGTTTGTGTATACACCTTTCCATTATCTTAGCTAATGGGGACAGTAAGGCAATAGGACGATAACTGGATAATTCAGAAGAAGGGCCCCCTTTATGAAGGGGAATTATGTGAGATATTTTCCAAACTGAAGGGATTTTCCTTTCAGAGATGGTCCTATTTATCAGAATAGATATTGGGTGATAGATAGCTTTTGCAGCAATTTGTAAGTATTCAGAAGGGAGTTGGTCAGCTGATGGGGTGCACGGTTTTAGTTATATTTGAATATTTGAATTTGAAGATAGCTTTTGCAGCAATTTGTAAGTATTCAGAAGGGAGTTGGTCAGCTGATGGGGTGCATGGTTTTAGTTATATTTGAATATTTGAATTTGAATATTTGAAATCTGATCCTATATTTGGGCCTATATTTCTCCAATCTTACTGGATTTTCCAGATTTCTTGCAGTAAGAGGTATGACAGTGTGTGAAAACACCAACATAGTACTACCTGACATGCAAACGTTGTGAGTAATTCCAGATTAGAACCATCAACACCATCACCCATTCTAGCTTCCCTAGTCCACTGAACCACTCAGGTCACCAGACAGAGAGAAGTCATTCATCACACAATCAACAGCATAAATATGTACATTGTTATCCTGCATGAGGAAAGACATGCAATGGTGAAAGCAATATCTGTGTTACAGCCCTGAGATTGCCTGGTCCACTGATATACCATAGGTGGTATTCTGTTAAAGCAGATGTATGGGTAAACTGCTGTGTTGGGGGTGGGGAAGCAGCAGCACAGGATCTGCTCGGATATACAATAGTCCAAATATCATGTGAGCCCACTTTTTAATATCTCCCTCAACTGATGTAGTGAATATTCCAACCATGAGGCCTAGTGACTATTAAGGAACACATACTATTGACTGGATATCTGTAATCCCATGTGGATGTTACATCTGTCTAATTAGCCCACTATATTTCCTTGCATAACAGCAGCAGATCCATGCATATGCTATATTATAGTAACCCTTACAATTGGTGTGTAGATTAGAGACTTACCTTGCGAATGCAACAGTTGAGAGACCTGTAGTCCATGGATTTGCTGTGTGATGCACGAGGTACACAACCAATACATGGATAGGTACAGGTTGTGTCATTTGCCTGGCATCAGCTATTTTAATATCTGTATGTAAGTAGAAGTAAGGGGTCAGGTGTCAGATCCCAGGGCCCCGATTGTCAGTGAATGTGCTATGCGTTGTCTTTTAGCAAATGCAAGGCGTACTGGGCATGTCTACATCTGCCTATAGGGACATCATCAGGGGGCTCCTCCTCCAAGTCCTCTTGTGAGTGTGGCTGTGTTGACCTAGGTCTGGTGGCGGGGGCTGTATATCCCTCCCCTTTGCTGATCCTGCTTCAGCCATTTCCGAAGGATCATAATGTGTAGCATAGTACATACTGTGAGCATATGTGCACATGTGGCTGGAGAGTACTGCAAGGCTCCACCAGATATACTGAGGCACTGGAAACATAACTTCAGCAGCCCAAACACATGCTCTATGATGTTCCTAGTTTGTGCATGTGCCTCATTATGGCATTCTTTGGTGATTGTGTGTGTGCATTTTTCATGGGTGTCATCATCCATAACTTCAGGGCATAGCCAGCATCCCCCAGAAAAGGGCCATGCGGATGTCCCCCCTAGCAAACATTTGGTACAGCTGTGATGCATGCCAGATACGAGAGTCATGATAACTGCCAGGGTTGCCAGGACACGCATTCACGATAATGCCCTGGGCATTGCATATGACCTGGCAGTTGATGGAGTGTTACCCATTGCGGTTAACATAAATTCTACTCTGCTCACTGTGTGGTGCCTTGATGTGTACATACATACAACATATGGCAGCCAGTAGCTCAGGGTATTGTGCTACATGGTGGAAGTGTTGCATATTGCTGGCCTTTACCTCAGGGGTGAAAGGAAAATAAATGTGCTCACTGGCATGTAGTAGAATGGCATCCAAGTACTGGTGAAGTACCCTGGATGCCAATGCCTGTGAGACCCCCATCATGTCCCCAGTTGGTTATTGGAAGGCACCCATGGCTATTATCCTAAGGGCTAAACATACCTTTGTTTCCACTGGGATGGGTTCCCCTCTGTTGGCTCTGGGTCTGAGTTGAGGGTGGCAGAGTTCAGTGAGTTCTTGTAGTATGTCCCTGTCCACACTGTAGTGCTCTACAATCTCCAGCTCATTTAACTCCTAGAAGGTTACCCTGGACCTGAACACTTTTCTCCTTCTCTGCCTAGGCCTATTGTCAGCAGCAGCAGCACTGACTTTGACATCTACCACATAGAGATGTAGCAGACTTGCAGCAGACCCTAGTATTATTTCACTTAAAATTCCTAAGTCTGTACTCCTATGGTGCAGAGTATGGGGAAAAAATCAGACTGTAGGGTGTATGCATATTTTATAGTGCACTGCTGTAGGTGCTGACTGTATGACTGACTACCTATGATGCATTCCACCTGGCTAGTATATCATTAACATTGTTTACTGGCCCTAGTTTAAGTTAAACAAGGGTCATAAGTAATTAATACATCATTGCTTTTTTAGATACATCAGCAATGTGACACAACACGCAAACTTGCAGAAACACGCACCTCGAAGGTAAGTAAAGCTTAGCAGCCACTGTACACACACCTTGTGGAGCAAAACAGTGCCACACAAACAGTGAGAGCTGATCTCCAATGAATTTACAAGTCTTCAGACACCCCACCCCTCTTGATGTCAGCTACCTCTTCTGTGAACGCCAAATTGGTTCTGTGCCTACACAGAAGGGATATGCGGACATAGATACCCATTTGTGCTACTCAATAATCCCACCTCATTTGCATAGGGATCCATGCACACAACCTGCAAACTACACAGTTGCAGGCCCTACCTCATTAGCAACAGCACCATTCCACCACTGCAGATACTCCACACAGGGTCTTGTAATACATTTCTGTCACAAACTATTAAATGTGTTTTTTCCACTCTTTTTTATTGTTTTTTTTTTCATAAAAGAATATTTGCACACTGTGGCTTGTTGAGCAAGCTAACTCAGATCATTAAAAACAATAAAATTATTTTAAATTATTTCTCTTACATTTTTGGATACATGGTGGATAGTTTTGATCATATCTGTATGTGCTGTGCCATTTCTGTCCATCTACCTGCGTTTCTACAGCCCCTGTATTCTGTCTGAAATCCTGTACATGGAATTTTTCCATGTACACTACGGACAGTGACATGGGGTCTGGAGGGCTGCCTATCTGCTTGTTGGATCACTCTACTTGTCTCATTTTCATGAGATTCCCCTCTTTATGAGGTGATCTGCATGCCACAGAATTTCCTGTGTTGGCACACTCCTGTGCACACTCAGCACTGCTTACTGGATCGCAAACATGCTTACTTTCATGTAATCAGCATGCCACAATGCCTGCACAGTAAAAAAGACTGTGTAGGCTTTAGTAACCCCCCCCCCCCATGTTTTTATATGCGTGTTTAAAGAGTTAAAAGAGGTTTGTCATTAGATGCTGCTAAATGCAAAAAAAGGAATAATCTAGCCTGGCCAAGGCTTTATGTACATGCCAAGAAAAGCCATCTACTTTATCACAAAAGGTTACTAACTCTTAAAGAAAAGCAATATTTTCCAAGTTTTGAGTCTTTCATTTATTTTAGTCATTTGCATGAATTTTCACATGAGACTGAAATTCAGCCATGAGATCATTCCATTTGACCAAGAAAAGACCTTTGTTATGACTACGACAATAATTAGAATGCAATTAGAGGTTAGCAGACAAGATGAAACAAATTTCAGTATAAACAGTTTTAAAAATCATGAGTGGCTATCATAGTCAGTAATTGTTTTGATGAGACATTTTTGTAAATCTCTCTTTCACTATAATAGCTTTTCTGTTTTGTTTAATTCATAACCAGAAGTAGGCAAACATCATTTCACTGAAATTTTAAGTAGAATGACTTCAAGTTCATATGCCTTGTATCAAAACAATAAGAGAATTAATTTTCTAAAATAGCAAATTAAATGTAGCCATAATATCTGAGAAATTTGATAGAAAAAGTACAACAGAATACTACATTTAATTGAGATAAAATGTATGAATAGTTTACACAAAGCAAGAGTGATACAATTCATGTACATTCTATCTCTGTGCAGTAATAGACTGTAAATCTGCTGTCATCTGTATTATTTTTAATTATTTCTTGTTCTGTAAAGTCATTTGTTTTATATGGGATCTATTCTGGCTTGGTCCCATAAATGGGCTCTACCCAGAAGATTTAGCAAGGTCAACAAAATTTAAGTCTGTTAATTAATAAATATACAAGTGTATACAGAGAGAAATAAATGTCTGCTTCCTGAAAATTTCACAGTGTAAAAGGCATCCGATGTCCTTGGAAGTGCTCCCATATCCTATACTGTTTGCAGCCATACAAAGTCTCTGCATCTGTTACATTACGGTTCAAGCCTATGTGGTTTAGCGGATACATCATCACATGATTAATGTGCCCCTTCCTCTGCATTTCACTTGCACCTTCTGTATACTATCCTGCTTTCTGCCACACAGCTAACATTAGCATCTTCATTTAGCCAACGCTACTTCCCAGCATCATTGTCAGTCATTCCTCTCCCTCTTCCTCCTATTTTATCAACTGTCTCCTCACAAACCCTCTTGGGCTAAAGCCATATAACTTCAACCTCTTCTGACTTTCAGTTAAGTCTTTGTGTTCCTCACACTTTTCATAGTCACTAACACCTGGTAGGTGAGTGTCATTCTTTTCAGAAGTCACCCCACTTTCAACTAGATTACCTCTTTATCTCTGATCTATGACTTTCTTCTGAATGAATGCTATCAGGCTGAATGAATATTAAGTTCCATTGCACAGCTTTGTATTTACTACGGCACTTCAGAAATATATAGTGCACTATGTCAGTTTAAAACCAAAAAAAGAGCACTAAGTGTTGTGAGTCCTCAGCAATAATTTTATTACAAAAAATTAAGCCCTTTCGTCAGTACCAGTTGACTTCCTCAGAACACTTCAAAACCATAAAAGCTTAGTTTAAATAATGTAAACTCAATAATAATTGGTTCATTCTCCCACCAATGATTTAACAAAAATATCCCTAGTTCATGAATATACAACACAGCTCATGAATATTAAGTATAAACACATTAAAAACACAGTTTAAAAAACACATAGCTAATACATTGTTACAATACAATTGTATCCAACAATTTGTTCTTCACAGTAAGAAATTCAGTCATCATATTCCTTGTTAAAGAAATACTTTATAAAAATTGGAGTATTTTTAAAACCAACTCTGAAGTCTTCCAGGTAGTGGGTGAAAAACCTATATTTTCAACTAAAATAGGAACTAATTTAAAGTCAGTCCTGGAAAGGAGAACTGAAAATCAAGGTGAACAGGTAAATTTTAATGGGAGCAGGCCCTGTGATAGATGCCCCTATTGCTCCTATATTTTAAAGGATAGCTCTATTTCCCTAGCTAACCAAAATAAAAATATTGTGTTTTTGAAAAGGGGTAACTGCTTTTCAAGTAAGCTGGTATATATTGCTAGGTGTTATACTTGTACATCATTTTATGTTGGAAAAACTGAGAGGTTATTTAAAACCAGGATTTATGAACACCTCTATGACATAAAAAGTTAGAAGTAAACTAATGCCTTATACAAACACAGTTTAAAATGTGCTGACTTTTGTGGTTTTAAATTTGCCATTCTTGACATTGTCCACATTGAAGCTAGGGGAGGAGATTGGCAAAATGTTCTTAGTAAAATGAACTACTATGACAATTAAGGCTAGCTGCAAACTTCTCTCTGGGTTTAAATGGCCATTTAACTATCTTGCCGATATTAAGAGAAAAAGCAGGACAGGTTTAATATTTTTATATAAAGTTTATATATATCAATTAATTTCTTAAGATTATTTAGGGTACGCATTCAACAAGGAATATGATGACTGAATTTCTTACTGTGAAGAACACATTGTTGGATACAATTGTAACAGTGTATTAGCTATGTGTTTTTAAACTGTGTTTTTAATGTGTTTCTACTTAATATTCATGAGATGTGTTGTATATTCATGAACTAGGGATATTTTTGTTAAATCATTGGTGGGAGAATGAACCAATTATTATCGAGTTTACATTATTTAAACTAAACTTTTGTGGTTTTGAAGTGCTCTGAGGAAGTCAACTGGTATTGACGAAAGTGCTTAAATTTTTGTAATAAAATTATTGCTGAGGACTCAAAACACTTAGTGTTCTTTTTTGGTTTTATAGTGGTTTACTTGAGCACTATTGCGTCACCTATTTTGGTGCTACATCAGTTTGCTCACTCCTCATTTCTTTTGTTGCTGTTATATCAATTGTTCTGTTTGTTTTTCATGTTTTGGGTTTTACTGTTACAGTTCTGAATAAATACATATTTTATAAAAAATGTATTTTATATTGTAGATGTCTGAAATATGTTTTGCTCACTTTATAACATGCTGCGTAATTCAAATAAAAATATATAAAGAGGATCACCAAAGGAACACTGCAGCACTAAATCCAGAAAATTTATTGAAAAAGTTAAGCGCTTTTGTCAAAATCACAAGACTTCAGAACAAGAACAAACAGAAAATGCCATATTTAAATACCCTAACCCTTACAGCCATTGGTTGACAAAGCAAACATCATTTCCTGTAAAATAATTAAGCAGTTTAAAAAGACAGTAACACATAATCACAGTAACTGCCCACTACAACACACCGATTGCCACCTACCAACCACATAGACATTAATGCATTGTGTATTGAAGTATGATGTAAAACACAGATCTTTAATAAAATCACAGAAAAAGCTGATTTTAGTTTTAATACAGAACTAATGGATAACTTGTCATTGAGCACAGGTGGTTGACATGCATTTAATTTAATCTGCCACTTGAACTCTAAATATTCAAGGAAGTCGTCATTGGACCACCCTCATGGACCTAGGTTTACTTGTTCAAGTGCAAAAAATGTAAAATAATGTGTCGGATGTACCTTTATATGCTTAAATAAAGCATTAGTTTCTTTGTTTTTAGTATATCATAGTTGTGTTGATATATTCATTGTCTGAGGGCTCTGATTGTCTTCCCCACATAGCACCCCTCACATACCATACAGGTTGAAATATATACCACTCCCTTGGTGTAACAGTAACACTTCTTAATACTAGTAATTTTACCATAGTTCCTGACTCTAATGGAATCAGTGTCCAATATATAAGGGCATTGTCCACACCTCCCACATTTAAAAGTTCCACCAAGGCCTGCCTTTAACTTTTTCCTCTTCACCAGCCCTTTCAAGGAGGTGCCCTTTTTGTAAACCACAAGAGGTTTTCCCCCAACCTTTTGTTGATCTTCTCATCCAAACAAAAAATGGTCCAAAAATCATAAATGATGCTTCTAATGTTAAAAAAATCCCTGGTGAAGGGCAGGACACATGCCCTAGTAAAACTGTCAGTTTTTACCAAACCAGAGGATCTATTCAAACCTTCAGGCTTCTCCAAGAGTGTTGAATAAATACTCCCAGCTCCTTTTGATTTGACTTCTTTAGCTATGTCATTGACAAAGTTAAAGGGGTAACCTCTGTTCTTCACATACCCATTAGGACATCACATTCTTTAATAAAATCATCCTGGTCAGACATCATTCTGGCCAATCTCACATATTGACCCTTGACAAGGGATTTTTTCTGATGCAGAGGGTGGCAACTCTCAAAATGCAACAAAAAGTTAGAATAGGTAGGTTTTCTATAAAGGTGCAAAGTAAACCTAACCTTAAAGTGATCTTTCTTAATAGTAACATCCAGATAATTCAAAGTGTCAAGGTTCTTAGTCATGGTAAATTTCAAAAAGCTGGTGGTGTTGTTGATGTAAACGAAGAACCTATTCAGGTCATCTTTGCTCCCATGTCAAAATAAGACCATATCATCCAGGTAAAAGGGCTCAACCTTGTGCCAACAACTGGTAGTGACATTGTCAACACTATT
Organism: Protopterus annectens; assembly: GCF_019279795.1. Lineage (NCBI taxonomy): Eukaryota > Metazoa > Chordata > Ceratodontiformes > Protopteridae > Protopterus > Protopterus annectens. The sequence goes on from NC_056751.1 coordinate 659,119,951, forward strand.
TTGGAGTTTAAATTATTCACTAGGAAGTTGAATTTGGAACTCTTTTTTTCACAAGAGGGGGCTGGACAATTCATGTTGCAGGAAAATCTAGGCCGATTAAATAGACCAAGTACTTTCATTCCCCCTATGCACCCAACAGTACAAATGTATGAGACCATTTGTGAAAATGAATTCAGAAAAGTGATTGCCAAAAACAATAACAAAAACCTTCTTGACAATAATGGGACCAATAATTTAACTAGGCAGGAAACTACACTGCTCCGTAATATTTTGGAGAATGATGAAATCAGGAATATGAAACCGGATAAGGGGGGAGGTAATGTTATTATGGATGTGTGTGATTACAATAGTAAAATGACTGACTTATTGTACAGTGACACATACACAGAGGTTTCCATAAACTAGTTGAATATATCCTGCAGGTGTACAGATTTAGACATTGAACAACTTTTACTCAATGAGCAAATTACTGTAGAAACTTCTAGATTCTTGGATACTAAGCATCCTAGGATTCCTACCATTTTTGGAATCCCTAAAATACATAAGAGTATCTCTGTCTCCCCCTTATGACTGATTGTCAATGCAAAAGCTTCTAAAACCTTCAGTTTGGCTAAATATATTGACAACACTGTTAAGCACACCCTCGATAACAGAGACCTGGTGATCAAGGACTCCTGGGACTTTCTGTCTAAATTTAAGAACAGTATGTACCACAAGGACTTGATCTTGGTCACCATTGACATCTGTGACCTCTTCTCAGTAATACCCCATGATGTTGGACTAGAATGGTTCTATGACTTTCTATGCTTAATCAGTACATTGAACCATGACACTATCCTTACTATCAGGTCCTGTATGGAAATAGTTCTGGACAACAATTTTATCACTTTTGAGGGGCATTTAATCAAGCAGATGCAGGGGGTGGCAATGGGTGCATGCTGTGCACCGTCATTTGCTAACATTGTATTAGCACAGTGGGAAGACCTCTACTTAATGAACTCTGAATTCAAGGACATGTGGGTACTATATAGCCGGTACCTGTATGATATGTTCTTATTTTGGCATGGGAGCGAAGATAACCTGAATAGTTTCTTCGTTTACATCAACAACACCACCGACTTTTTGAAATTTACCATGACCCAGGTCCCTGACACCTTGAATTATCTGGATGTTACTATTAGGAAAGATCACTTTAAGGGTAGGTTTACTTCACACATTTATAGAAAACCTACCTATTCTAACTCTTTGCTGCATTTTGAGAGTTGTCACCCTCTGCATCAGAAAAAATCCCTTGTCAAGGGTTAATATGTGAGATTGGCCAGAATGATGACTGAACAGGACGATTTTATTAAAGAATGTGATGTCCTAACATGTATGTTGCAGAAAAGAGGTTACCCCTTTAACTTTGTCAATGACATAGCTAAAGAAGTCAAATCAAAAAGAGCTGGGGATATTTATTCTACAGTCTTGGAGAAGCCTGAAGGTTTGAATCGAACCTCTGGTTTGGTAAAAACTGACAGTTTTACCAGGGTATGAGTCGTGCCCTTCACCAGGGATTTTTTTTAACATTCGAAGCATCATTTATGATTTTTGGACCATTTTGTGTTTGGATGAGAAGATCAACAAAAGGTTGGGGGAAAACCTCTTGTGGTTTACAAAAAGAGCACCTCCTTGAAATGCCTGGTGAAGAGGAAAAAGTTAAAGGCAGGCCTTGGTAGAACTTTTAAATGTGGGAGGTGTGCACAATGCTCTTATATATTGGACACTGATTCTATTAGAGTCAGGAACTATGTTAAGTTTACTACTATTAGTAAGTGTTACTGTTACACCAAGGGAATGGTATATATTGCAACCTGTATGGTATGTGAGGGGTACTATTTGGGGAAGACAATCAGAGCCCTCAGACAAAGAATATATCAGCACAACTATGATATACTAAAAAACAAAGAAACCAATGCTTTATTTAAGCATATAAAGGTACATCCGACACATTATTTTAATTTTTTTGTACTTGAACAAGTAGACTTGGATCCACGAGGGGGGGCCCGATGATGACTTCCTTGAATATTTAGAGCTCAAGTGGCAGATTAAATTAAATGCATGTCAACCACCTGGGCTCAATGACAAGTTATCCATTAGTTCTGTATTAAAACTAAAATCAGCTTTTTTATGTGATTTTATTCAAGATCTGTGTTTTACATCATACTTCAATACACAATACATTAATGTCTATGTGGTTGGTAGGTGGCAATTGGTGTGTTGCAGTGGGCAGTTACTGTGATTATGTGTTACTGTCTTTTTAAACTGCTTAATTATTTTACAGGAAATTATGTTTGCTTTGTCAACCAATGGTTGTAAAGTTTAGGGTATTTAAATATGGCATTTTCTGTTTGTTCTTGTTCTGATTAAGTCTTGTGATTTTGACGAAAGCACTTAACTTTTTTCAACAAATTTTCTGGATTTAGTGTTGCAGTGTTCCTTTGGTGATCTTCTTCATATATTTTTATTTGGTTTTGGTGTTCGTTGTTTTTAATGCTGTGTAATTCCACGTTGCTTCTATATCCAACCAAATAAATTATTAGGGGGAATTTAATAAAGTCTCACATACTTTTTTTCCATGTAAGCATCGTGGCATACTGTTTACACAAAAGTAAACAGCTGTGCAGTCCAATAACAGAGCTGAGCAGCACGCATGAACGTTCCAACACAGAATTATCCGTGGCATGCAAATCACATTATAAGCAGGTGAATGTCATGCAAATGAAGGAGGAAGAGTGTTTCAACAAACAGATAAGAAGTTCTGCACATCCTGTGTTGGTGTCCATAGTGTACACAGAAATCTTGCATGTTCACTCCATCAACTGCCAGCAGGGTCTGTAAAATTGAAGTTAGATGGGCAGAAATAGCATATTAGGCACAGATATGTGCAAAACTATCCACAGTGTGTCCAAAACCATATGGAAAATAATTTAAAATAATTTTATTTTTTTAATAATCTGGGTATGTTTGCACAGTGAGCAAACATGCAGTTAATAAAAAAAAAATTAAAAAGTATAAAAACAAAATTTATTAGCATGTGACAGTAATGTATTATAGGACACTGCATGGAGTATCTACAATGGTGGAATAGTGCTGTTGCTAATGAGGCAGGGCCTAGAACTGTGTAGTTCTCAGGGTGTGTGCATGGATCTCTGTGCAAATGAGCTGGGGACTGAATTGCACAAATGAGTATCTGTGTCAGCAGATCCTATCCATGTAGGTATAGAACCATGTTGGTGTTCAGAGAAGAAGTAGCTGAAATCAAAGGGGGGTTTGTCTGAGTGGTCTATATCATATGAGTGAATCACACAAATTGTGAACGCTCATAATATTGAAAGTACTGGACCTCAAAGTGCTTTTTCTGAGATCACGGTACAGTGAAGAATGGGGTATTTGTCCTTTCCTCACTGTAGCGTGATCTCAGAGTTGGAATATATATTTAGTGGGGGGAGGGGGCACAGCCCCCCACAATTGGAAGTTTGAGGTTCGGTACGTTCGATATTATGAGTGTTCGCAATTTGTGCAATTCACTCATATGATATAGACTCTGTCTGAGGACTTGTAAGCTCATTTGAGCTCAGCAGCATCTGTTTGCATTGCAAGGCACTCTGCTGAGCAGGGGTGTGTGTACAGTGTCTGCTAAACTTTGTTTACCTTTGGAGCACATGTTTCTTTGTGTCTGAATGTGTTTGCATGGGGCTCTACCATACTGAGCATGACCTTCCACAGGGGCATGTACACTGAGTGCTAAGCACTATTTGCCGTTGTGGCACGTCTTTGTGTGGCACGCCTCAGTCCTGAGCAAGGAAGGCTATCCAAAAAAAAAAAAAAAAAAAAGTTGGCTGAGAAAGGCAATGATATCTTAATTAATGATTACCCCTGTTTCACTTAAACTATGATCATTAACAGTCATTAATGATATACTTGACAGGTAGAATGCATCATTGGTAGCCAATCACACATGTTGCACCTACAGCAGAGCACTATACAGGTTGCATTCCCTACAATCTGATTTCATCCCCAAACTCTGTACCACTGGATTACATACTTGGGATTCTTAACTGAAGGATTGCTATGTGCTGCTGCAGGTCTACTACATATGTATGTGCTAGATGCTGAGGTCAATGCTGCTGCTGCTGACAATAGGCTTAGTTTGAGAAGGAGAAGAGTGTTCAGGTCCAGGGTAATCTTCCAGGAGCTACATGAGCTGGAGATTGTAGGGTGCTACAGGGAAGACACGGACATACTACAAGAAATCATTGAGCTCTGCCACCCTCAACTCAGACCCAGAACCAACAGTGGGGAACCCATCCCAGTGGAAAAAAAAGGTATGTGTAGCTCTTGAGATACTAGCTACAGATACTTTCCAAAGACCAACTGGAGACATGATGTGGGTCTCCCAAGCATCAGCATCCAAGGTACTTCACCAGTACTTGGATGCCATGCTACCACATGCCAGTGAGCACATTTATTTTCCCCTCACCCCTGAGGCAAGGGCTAGCAGTATGCAACACTTCTAATGTGTAGCACACTACTCTGAGGTACTGAGTGCCATAGATTTCACTCATGTACACATCAAGGCACCACCTGGTGAGGAGGGTAGAATCTACATCAACTGCAAGGGGTATCACTCCATCAACTGCCAGGTCATGTGCAATGCACAGAGCATTATCATGAATGCATGTGCTGGCAACCTTGGCAGTTATCACGGCTCCCATATATGGTATGCATCACAGCTGTACCAGATGTTTGCTAGGGAGGACATCCCACATGTCCAATTAGTGGGGGATGCTGGCTTTGCACTGGAACCGTGGATGATGACACCTATCAGAAATCCACACACACTCCCACCAAAGAATGCCATAATGAGGCACATGCACAAACTAGGAACATCATAGAACATGTGTGTAGGCTGCTGAAGTCATGGTTCCACTGCCTTGATATATCTGGTGGAGCCCTGCAATAGTCTCCAGCCACATATGCACAGATGTTCACAGTATTTGCCATGCTACACAATATAATCCTGTGGAAATAGTTGCAGCAGGATCAGCAAAGGGAAGGAATACACCCCCCCCCCACCAATGCCTAGGTCCCCACAGCCACACCCACAGGGGGACTTAGAGGAGGAGCCCCCTGAAGTTGTCCCTGTAGGCAGATGTAGGTGTACCCAGTATGCCCTGACCTTGGCCAAGAGGCAATGCACAGCACATGCACTGACAGCCTCGGGCTGTAGGGAATGACACCTAACTCCAATTCACGTCCATATTACTAAAGCTGATGCCAGCCAGCCCACACAACTTGTATCTAACCATATATTGGCTGTGTACCACATGCATCAGACAGAGTCAGCCCTAAACTACAGGTCTGTCAAACTTCTGCATTTGCAAGTTAAGTCACTTACCTATTCACCACTTGTAAGGGGTACTAGAATATGGTAGCATATGTTTGGACCTGTCACATGTATCCAAGGAAATATAGTGGGCAACTGGGCTACTTGGTGAGATCTAGCAACCATTTGGGACAACAGGTACTCTGTCCAATAGTATGTGCTCCATAATATGCACTAGACCACATGGCTGAAAAATCCACTACATTATTCAAGATAGATGTCCAACAGCAGGATCACACAACAGGTGCACAACTGAGTATGCCAGCAGAGCATGGACTGGTCATCCTCCACCTACAACACATCAGTATACCCATACAACTGCTGTAACAGTAAGTCTCCAAAGATATATCAGCAGACCAGCCAATTCCAGGGCTGTGACATAGAACCTGACCACATGATGTATGTCTCACATAACTCAGGGATGACAATGTATGTCCCTATTTGGTGATTGTGTGCAGAATGACACCTCTTTGTCTGGTGGCTGGTGTGGCTCTCTGGGCTATGGATGTTAGCATGGGTGATGGTGTTAATTGTTTGAATCTGGCAGCATCCACATCCTTTGCATGTGAGATACTCATATGGTGCCATTCCCACAGACATTCATACCCCTCAATCTGTTACTGCAAGAAAGCTGGACAAACTCAGAGAGAATGTGGAGGACAAAGGGCCAAAACTACAGATAGACATTACACATGCTCTGATTAACCTAGAAACTGACTAGTATAACAGCACATTGCAACAGAACAGAATAGCTGCAGGATGTAAAGGCCAACACTTACATGTGTCATTAGTAAGTACAATTCAGTGACTGCATTATACAATATTTTACTGGAACACCAATGATGTATGAGGATCAGACCAGACATATTGAGTAAAATGCTGGATATTCTGCAAAAACATGTACAGTGAGAGGTATGCAGACTGTCACCCTGTGTGTGGTGTTACATTATGTACCCTAGTCACATATTAAGTACAGCACACAGCCAGGGAATGCCATGGATGATTTCAGGGAAGTGCTGTACTGCAGAAACAGGTACAACAGCCAATATCTACAGAACACACAAATACTGGAAAAGAGTACAAGTAGCTCTGGCCTGGAGTCACCTTATAAGTACTGACAGTCCCACTGGGCATGCTAATGTACTTAGGTAACTTGAGTGCAATTCTGCTGTCTCTTCCTCACAAAGATCTGCTATGTGGAGATACGTCTGTATGTACAGAAAGCTACGTATACTTATCTCTCTGTCCCTTCCCCCCACACATGATTAGTGTATCTGTCTGTATGTATCACATATACATATGATACCGATATATATATATATATATATATATATATATATATATATATATATATATATATATATATATATATATATATATATATATATATATATATATACATATATATATATATATATATATATATATATATACTTTTGTGTGGGGATGTATGAATGTCCCCACATACCCTCAGAATGCTGAGGTTAACTGAACTTACACATCACAACAGTTGTCTGAGTGAATCAAACCAAGGCTGCAACAGTACATAATCCACTCAGCCAGAGACCCCTGTGCCTGAGGAAAGTCACCTTGTAGACAGACACAGGTGAGCATGTGTTGCACTGTACAATGGTTTCAGTGCATGCCTTGGACAGGCCATATTGTCCCTGGCCACATGTTTGCCTATCTAACTACAACCAGCTACATATGGGCATACTGCTAACTGTGCACACATAGCAGGGATAGTGACAGGTATCCCACTACTAGGACACTAGATACAATAACAGTACCAAGCAACATCACTCCACAGGCCACACATGCTGTCTAACACAAGGCTACTTTGTGTACTCCACAAGTACTATGTCTGCAATCACATATACAACAGATATAACCCATGGCACATGCAATAAGTACTGTGAGTTATAGTGTGTAATAGTAGATAGGTATGGTTTCTAATCTCACATCAGCCAACTTTGTGAGTGTGTAAATATATCCCCATGCAGCACTATGGACAAGCCTGTATTGGGTTGTCTCTGTGCAATGGTTATGCATTTTCTGGGCCTGTGACTAGCTGCTGGTCTGTACATTGCCCTCCTCTACAAGGCCTGCTGATGTCATCCACTTTAAGAGTGCTGACTGACATAATCATAACTGATGTACACCACCTGTCTGACCCGGACATTAGATATTTGTAGACATGTCAACTCTAGCACCACATCTTCTAGATTTGTAAGTTCAGATAACCCAGGTGACATGCAGCAAGGGTAGCAGACATTATCACAAAGTATGAAGACATGAATGTGCTGATTGCCACAGTTGTCCCTGATAGACTGTTCAACATATATGTATCTAGAAAGCCATGCATGTATACTGCCATACCTTGCTGTCATCACATTTCTGCTGTGCTGCTATGCCATCCTGTGTCACTGTATTGTCACCATGTATCCATGGTGTATCCCCTCAGACTCCTGGAACAGGAACATACAACTGTTATTATATAACACTACTGCCAGTCCAACATCATGCAACAGATACACAAAGTGTGATGTGTAGTCATGACACATGCCAGCATATAGTACATCTTGTGGCTCATAAAATGTGGCAAGGCAAAAACATACTGCACTACACAAGTACATCAAGTGATATAGACACCCTGTGCATCAGACACATAGTAGCATTTCATTGCATCGATGGCACAGATCGCAGGGATGGCAGGGATATGGCACAGGTATTATCTCATGCACAGGGTGTGGGGTGGAGGTGCCGGAGGCCTAGGCTGTGCCAAACAGGTGACAGCATGTGTCTGAGTCAGGAAGGTGTGTGGGTTAGATGAGCTATGGAGAGGTGCTATGTGTGTCTGTAGGTGACCTGCATGTGACAGTGGTGTTTGAGTGTGTGTGTGCTAGCCCTACATGTGTGTATGTTGGACAGTTGTGGACTGTACATGGTAAAGTGGACAGTTCACTCTCTCTGGCTACAAACACAGAAACTAGCTCTGCCTGGAGTAGCACTGGCATCACCATGCCCATGGTCAGATGAAGTGCTAGTACCTGATATTGACTGCAAAATGCTGAGGCTGAGTCCCCCATGGGACAACCCAGGACCATGTGCCCATGGACTGTCACATCATGGTATGGACAGCACACTTCCTTCTATAGCGCTGGAGGTACTTCACTATGGGAGCATGACTGTGCACGGCTATGTGGAGTCTCAGCAGATGTTATTGCTGACCTATGTCCACATGTCTGATGCCCAGCTCCAAACAGATGTTCTAGCACAGACAATGTTTGGTCCAAGACAGACACGGTCTCAGCCCACCATCTATCCACTACATCAGTGAACCGATCTAGGGTGTCCCCAATGCGGTGGAGGCAGTCATGAATATCAGACTGTGCTGCATCCATAACATAAACATCCATCTGGTGTTGCATTCAGAACATGTCTGTACCTCCATGATAGCCCAAAACATGTGTCAAGAGACCCATGATGTAATACCTGTAACACTTGGTGGATGGACAGCTGTCCTCTTATGAGCACCCCTGTCACTCCACCTGTGTGGGACCTTGCCAGCTCTCTAGCTATGGCCAGTTTCTACACTCACTGATGCTATAGTTGCCATACTGTCCTGTTCAACATTGCCACCCTCTGCCTGTCCAATATCTGTGACCTCTGGGGAGTAGGTATGTGTGAGCATACTGACTGTGTGCAGTGATAATGGGGGCAAAAGAGGGGATATCAACCTCTGAGACAGATTCAGCCCCTGACAACTCCACCTACACCTCACTATGGCCACCATCATCATCAGAGTCCAATCAGACACTGACATCAGGATGTGAGGAGGACAGACTCCAACCCCCACAGTCACCTGTGAAAACCAAGATAAAAGCAGTACATTACTACCTGCACTTTTATGTATGGTAATCCACACAGACTCATACAAATGAGGATCCACAACTGCATTACCAGTGTCACATCTTCTCATTTCCACTCCCATGCACAACAGACAACCTCATACCAACATACTCAGACAAGTCAAGCCCTTTATAACATGCACTTCAGCCACATCCAAGTAAAGTTGCCAGTACAATCTGCCTCTAGGGTATGCAATATGACACTTTACATGATAGAAGTACACATAAAACCCAGTACACCTATCTTGAGAATAATATGCTAGTACTATTGTCACTGCCTCAGGTATTTAGCATCTCCTGTTTGTGTTTCAACAAGCATCTTGGAGTAATTGTCTCATGTATACCAGGCTGTGTAGCCACACATAACTATAAGTACAGACATGTCAATGATCATTCAAATACACAGCTGTGACTAACCAGTCTATGAACTGTAATTAACTGTTCCAGTTTGGAACATACAAATATTCTACTCCTTCTAAGCACAACATTTGTATATAGGGCACTATGGCAGCCCTTAACTTTCATAGGGTATTTATGATTCATATAAAACAGCATCACACTTACCAGGTACAGGAACACAGATTTGGGCCACACCTGATGGGCCTAGGAAAAGGTGAGGGAGAGGTATTGTCAGCACCATCAAAGGCTGCAGCACTACAAGGTAATATGTGCATATATCCACATGTACAGTAGCTACTGTGATACAGGATGCATTGTTGACATTTTGATTATGTGTGCACAACTGAGCATAAACAATAACTCCCCCTCAATGCAGATAGACCTAACATCCATGTACTGCTATGTACAGCCTGCCACAATGATTGATGCAGTATTACACTGGTGAACACAGTACACATACCTGGATACTCCTCTGCTGTGGAGTCTGTGTCACCCACCTCCACAATGTATGTTTTGATGGCTGCCTGGGAGCTGTCTTGTGTTCATAAGTTCACCAGGAATTCCTTTGTGGCTGAGAGTGGTTGTTCTGTTGAAGGCCATCCACTGGTGGTGGCACGATCCCTGGCAACAGCAGTTGCCCTTTGTCATGCAGCATTCAGCATGTCTGCAGCCCAGTGCTGGACTTGCTCAAAGGTCCTGTCCTGTTGGCCAATCTGATTGACATTCCAAGGTCTTCCAACAATGCTGTCTGCTGTTCCAGATTATGTCACCCCCTGAACAACAAGATCTGATGGTGCTTCTCAGTTCATCCACTGTTATATCATTCTCCACATTTAAGAAGGCGGCATGTCTTCTGTGCTACATGGTTTCTGAAGGACAATAAAAGGGGAGCACATCACAGGACCAGATATGTGCACATCCACTATGTACAGATCCAGCACATCCATAATGGCCTGCATTTTACACTGTTCCCTCACACATTATACCCCACAGTCTGGCAAAACTCTACAAGTGTGGATACCACCAAGACAGTAGCAATACTGGGGTATGCCCATGTGTGCCATGACAGATTCTGCTATATGTTCCAACACCCAGCACTGCAGCCTACTGTAGTGTGTCCCCTATGGGCAAACTCCCCCTGACATGTCATATGGCCACTGCCAGACAATTAACAGTGTGCTAGTACAACAACTATATGGGGACAGTCCAGCAACATGAGTGTGCCAAAATGACAGAAAACAATGCAAACCTGCTGTAGTATATGTTCCCTGTAGGTATCATACCTCTCAACTATACTGATGTTTGCAGAATGTCAGGATGTTTGCCTCATAGTTTTGGTCATTTTCACACAAACGTGTGGATCTCTGATGAATATTTAAACACTGTCACTGAGTTTGGGCCTTGGTCCACCATAAATTATGGTATTATCCTGCTTTCATGCTGTAAGACGTTGACAGGTATGTTAGGCATAGCTGCCAACCAAACAGGGACATATGTCAATTGAAACAGGGACTTATCCAGAGTACATCAGGGACATTCAGGAGCACTTTTAAAATGTTATAACTATGTATGTGAGAGAGTGGCTGAATGAGGGAGGTGAATTACAGTACATCGTTTGACGTTATAGGAGTGCACACACTTACTCATTGTTATGATGTATTCCACTAGCATTCCTACAACAGCCAACCATTGTAGGAAGGATTGAGAGGGACAAAGCTGAGATGTTTTTGAAAATCAGTGACAGTTGAGAGGCATTAATGTAGGTGTAGGACATCAGAGTATCACTGACATGTCATTAACATAGCTCTAAGACAGGCTTACTGTTGTAATCTGTATTCCCCATACCTCCATCCTCCCATCTGCATCCCATTAGACGGATAAATCTATTACATAACTGGTGGAGTGCAATACTCCTTTTTTGAACTTTGCTTCTGGTAATCTTTTGAAAATATGCTCTCTGTGTGAGTTAAGTCTCATACAGACTTGTTAACCATAAGCAGCTGCTTGCCTTTTTAAGGTACTGCTCATTAGCGGGAAATTTCGTCTGCATCAATCTGTGGCTTAGAATTGATAATTTTGGCAAAAACAGCTGAATTCCAGTATCATTGGCCAATGAAATGCCACCACAGTGCAACATATAAGGCCTTCATGTAGACCTGGGCCCCTTTTTTTAATTTGTTAAAACGGACATTACTGAGGTGTGGAGAGTACAGCATCACAGAGGGTAGCTACTATAACTGTCAACTGTAGAGAATTATAGAGTATGTTCACAGTTTTGTCTCATATGTGTGGTCAGTGTCCCATGACATTGTGGTCATCTGGCAGTTCACTGGCAAAGATTGTGGGTTGAAGTCAGTAAGGAAAAAGAGACACTTGAGTGTCAGACTGCATACCCATCAGAATACGCATGCTAATGCAATAGCTGTGATTCTGTCAACCTACTATCTTTGTAGGGGCAAACCATTACACATGTCCCTAGCTGTGGGCCTTAGCCCCCCACTACATGTGTCTGAGTCCAGATCACTTTTTAGGGGATTGGGAGGTATGGTAGGTCTGTACCAGCTACCTTTACATACAGCTATGTATGCTACAGACTGCGGCTGCTGCTGAAGCCTAGCACACTTAGGGGGAGTATGGACAGTTTTGAGGACAGCAAGCTATACATGTAACTGTGGCAGCTGTGGCAGCCCTGTTATTAATGCAGAGCCAGGGTAAGGGTACCCTGTACAGTCCAATTAAGGCATGTGATTAAGGTAGATCTCTTATGCAATGGTGCCAATAACAGAGTAGAAAGCAACATATAGTTAGGCTATATGAATATGTGCTGTATGTCCCTACCTGCATGCCTCTGACTTGCAAAACTGGGTAGCAGTCTATTAACTAACAGTAACCTGTGTGGATTAGGATTGCATGACTGAGTCATTACTTTCTGTCTTCACAATAATGTAATTGAACTGCAACACAAAACTGGATTTGAACCCAGGACTGTGTGTGGCAAAATGTACTCCATGCAATGCATTTAACAAACTGCACTACTGAGTCACTGCAAAAGCATGTGTATTTGCAAGATATACTGTATGTACACATATACAGGCTGTGAAAAACATTTCTACATCCATCAATATGTGCATGGCTTTATATGGCTGTATTTCTGCACCAGGCTTGCAGTTGTACATGCACTTTGCCATTGCTGCCTTACCAGGTGTTTTTCCGCATGTTGCTGATAAAAGGACACATATACCTACTGTCACAGGCCTCACATCCATTATTATGACTTTGGCTGTCTACTGGTGTATTATTGCTCCAGATTCCAAGCTACACTCCCATTTTTCCCATTAGTTTTTATTTCATTTACATGCCTAATGACTGTAAGTGACAATCAGTATGTTTTGCTGGAACCCCCTTGCTTTAATTCAGATCTTTGTAGTGTGGCAAGTTAATGCAGTGAGCTGTATGTGAGAGGGACTTGGGTTCGAAACGTGGCAGAGGTGTTTATTTAGTACATGTGTCTAACAATGTAATAAACACATTTAATCAATAAAGGTAATTTAACCTTAGCTAAGCGAAGTGGCATGGCACGCTGCACCGAGCCGCTTCGCTTAGCTCCACACAAATCTGTGCGATAAAAATATAAAGAAAAGAAAAAGGAGGTGATAGGAAAGTGGTGAAATGGGGGCAAGAGGGAAAAACATAGTGAAAGGCAGTTAGTAATGTGCAGGAAGGGTGTAGCAAAGAACCATAGCTATCCACATCTTGTACAGCAACAGCTGTGCATTTTGACAGATTTGGTAAATTAATTTGGACTTTCAAACACCAGAAAGAGGGGTGAGGAAAACATAATTATGTTGTCAAGCCAATTAGACCAGATTTGTGGTGTCCAGTGGACATGTGTGTGACATGGAGAGCTATCTATGAGGCATTTTTTTTCTTTTGGGACAGGTGTCCATTTTTTTAAGGTAAGAGTGGAATGTAGGGAAAGGGACATAGATATGTGAGGGGTAAGTTTGGTAGGAGAGGATGCATTTGCAGACAGACAAGACAAGCAAGACAGGAGACAGAGGCACTGTGTGACACATGAGGGGGGTTAAACACCTTTGATGGGGGGGTGTTGTGAAATCCAAGTTGCAGATGCCTCTAGACAGCAGCAGAGTGACACATGTCCCCACCCATGGAACAGTCGACACTGCTCCATCACTGCTCCAAGCATGGCTGTGCTGGAGGCTGGGTGCCAGAGTGAGACTGCCTCACCAGGTTTCCTAGACATGCTCTCAATCTGGAGCAGGTGGCATTCATTGCTCCATTGAACAATCCTGTGCACTGTGACTGGCAGTTGATCTTGGGTAACTGCAGTCCCTCCACCAACGCTCCAAGGGTAAGACCAGGCCCCGTCCCCTGATGCGGTTCCACCTGATGCCACAGGTGTGCAGCAGAGGGGGCACTAAGGGCCTGGGTCCCAGATTTGCTAGAACCCAGTGCCATAGCCACTTGAGACAAGGTAGGCAGATCACCAGGAACCGGCCTACCCTGACATGCTGTGGTGATGGAGGTATAGCAATAAGTATAGGCTAGTTATGAACAAAACATTGTTATTAATAACAGCATAGCGGAACATTGGAAATAATGAATTACACATCAATGCATATTATGTGAAACACAAAAATAAATAACAGAACAGTCAGTATAACAGTATGCCAGTAATAGTTACAGCATAAGGCTGACAAAATAGGTAATTTAAAACGATATGTTAATACGTATCCATTATAATACATAACATAAATAAAACACATGCCTCAAAAACAGTTAATGTAAACATATGTTAATAGTAAACCATAACCAATGAATAACAGTAATAAATAAGGGGAGGGGAGAGTGACAAAATCAGTCTGTTAGTAGCATTGCAGCTTACTTCCTTGAAAACAGTACTACTATCTACTCTATGGGTCTGTATTTTCTTTATGTGTGCAGTGAGTACAAGTCTCATGTACCTGATGTAGCACATACCTACCTTTCAAGTTATTTGCATGGGACACAACAGGCCAAACGGTACCAACTATGAGTACACACCTACACAGAAAACTTGCACATCAGGTGGACCAATGTAACTAACAAGGTGTTCTGTGGGCTGAAATGGTGATACTTTGTAATCTAGGTACTCATTGCCATGATATTCCCATAACAGGTAGATTATACACTATTAATTACATAACATGAAATTGTGACACTTGAGAGACATGCATGTGCACAGTACAGACACTAAACAGCAGTCATGTCTTGGTTGGCAGGCATGGGAATATAACCCAATAGCAGTGACTTCAGTGGACATATGCATGCAATGTATTAAGTGACTGCAGCAACTTTTAACAGACACTCCAGGCATAAAGCCTTACCAGGATTACAGATATTATTTATGACTGCACATTGTTTATTTTTCACAATCTTGCTAATGATGTTAACAGTCTGGGAAATCTAAACACACAATTATCTACTCATAATATGTGCTACCTCACCCATTTATCTGTAGTTCCTGTGGAGAGAGAATTTATGAGCATTACATGACTGCTACTATAATATTTAGTGCTACATAGCACTGGAGTCGAACCCTGGTTTGCATGTGGCATTTAACAAACTGAGCTGAGCTACTGAGTCACTGCTGATTATTGACTGACTGATATTTGCCTGGAGCTTATCTGGAACCAACATATGACCTGGCAGTAGTACTACTACAGTGTTATACTAGACGGCGGTGACAGTAGAACACACACACATGAAATACAAGCATAATGCGGATAGTAGGTGCACTATATATCAGTATAAATAATGTTGGTGTACACAATTTGATGTTAGTGCATTGAAATATCTGTGGAGTCAACAGTCAATATCAGTTCATGGAGTGGGGTACCTCACCCAGATACCATGATTACCTGATGTTTGTGGATGATAGAGATTTATGTGAACAATACTGGCCTAGAGACAGCCTTGGACAATACTATACGAGTTAAACAATGCAATTGGCAGCTGTTAGATTTGCATTCTACAGCTATTACAATGTTATACTGGACTGCAGCACCTTACCTTACAGCCTGAATGCATACAGCTCTACTGCTATGGTTACAACAAGACAACCCTGCTGCGCACAATTTTCCTTGGTGCTACTGGTATTGTTTCATATTTTATTGCACAACAATTGGCATTATTTATTTTTTTGCAATGCAGTTCTAATTCCACATTTATTGCTTTATAGACTTTATTGTATATAATTTAATGCACTTACTGGTATTGTTTCATGATTTTGTTGCACAACAGTTGGCATTATTCATTTCTTGCCATACAGCTCTAATTCCACATTTATTGCACTACAGACTTTATTGTATATACTTTAATGCAATTACTGGTATTGTTTCATGTTTTCATTACACTACAGTTTGCATTATTCACTTCTTGCAATACAGCTCCAATTCCACATTTATTGAACTGCAGACTTTATTGTACATACTTTCATGCAGTTAATGGTTTACCTATCCTTGCTTATTTCACTGCAGTTAGCATAATACATCTGTATCACCACACTAACAGTGCAACCTGGCCAGGCTCCTGATGTGCAACTCAACATTGTGAGCCCTCTCTGCTGCAGCTGTTGGGAGAGAAGCACACCATTATGCATACCAGTTTTGCAGACATTCAGATTAGATATGCCTGAGCTTCTTGGACCCAGGTGTCCAAGAGTTCCCCCTTTCATCATTTCAGGTCATCATGGTGGTGATGACACTGCTCATCTGTGCGGGGTATATGAGTAACACTGGTGAGTTCTTGGCCCAGCCGGTCCCAGGCCTCCACCTTACACTCCAAGCCCTGGAAACCTCCCTGCAGCAGCTGGTCATCATGGTTTTTAACTAGGAGTCCAACCATGACCCTGGACTCCAGAAAGCCCTAATGCTGTACCCAAAAAAAGTACACTTTTACCAACACTAGCCATAGCACCTATCAGAGGAAGAACTCCAATGGATTCTGCTGTATTCCTGCCTTTTGGGCTTAATATAGGCTATTTTCCCACCCTTACATGTCAGTAGGCAACATTCAAAAAAGTGGTGCTTCATTTAGCACCATACAAACTAGCACAGTTGAGCAAAGAAGTGCAAAACTTACAGAACCAGTCTTAGCAGAGCCAGCCAAGTAGATCCGAGCAGCGCATAAACATTGGCAGCCATTATTATGTTTATACAGTGCTTAGCAGGTCTTAGCAGGCCTCAGCAGAGCCATATTTTAAATTAGTCTGCAAAATTTATATATTAAAATTAAATACTTATTTCATTTCCATGTATTTAAACTCTGGACTTACTGCACATGAAGCTCTCACTCTACATATTTAGCTACATGGATATTAAGAAATCTAGTATACCTTCATATATAACACTGAATTACTTATAAGCAGTGCTGAGCTCTGTGCCACACCACACAAACATGCTTAGATACGCTTACACTTCACATTTAAATAAATAATTAATGACATCTGGTTTCTATTTTTAGATGTTTGCCAGGTGTCTGCTGTCTTATCTGTGGGCACTGCTTAGCATTGCTGCGCTCCATGCCACACCATGCAAACATGCTTTTTAAAAAAAAAAATAGATAAAAATAAAACACTAGCACAATACAGGAAGTTTCTTACTCCTCTGCAGACATGGTTATCACTACACCACTCCTTGCACTGATTCAATAACCATGTTCCATGGCTTTCCCTTGGCAACGCACCATCATTAACATGAATGGTGCATTGCTGAGGGATAACTGCATACATGGTAACATTCTGTGCAGGCTCTACATGGTATCTACATGGATTTTATTAAATCTTGGAGATTTTCTTTATATTACATCCTTTTTAATTTATGGACAAAGCATATTGAATGATTTTCTATCATTTCTGCTTGACTGTAAGAGATTCCTTCATGGGTTTTCATTAAAATATGTTCTTCCAAGTGGGCAATCCAATTACAACTGACTTTCCAATAACAATTGAGAATTTAATAAAATGATAATACTCCTGCTAAAACCTAACTCCTCAAATGAATGTAAAGGAAAACAAAGTAAATTGGTCACTATTGAGCAAAATTATTTTACAAAGGACTAAATTCTCTGAAGTCATGTAATATTAGATCACATAATATGTGGTTGCCAGTGTAATTAAGTCCTAGAATGTAAAACAAGCAATTATTAAATATGCACGAGAAGACTTGGAGCATTCAAGAAGAAAGATAATGTGGCTGTGCTGTGATCAATAAGTTAATGTGGCTGTGCACTGATAAATAACATGGTGGAGGTAGGGGTACACAGTATGAAGAAGCTTTAGACATGCAAAAATGCCAACATAGCATGGACATGCTTGGGATACTGCAGTATAATGAAGCCATGCAACTACATAAATGTCAGTCTCTGTGCAAGTGAGTAGATGGTGCTATGAGTGGTCATGTGACTTTGATCATCATCATCATGCAGGTTGTTTGCTTAACAAAACGTGTGTGCACATCAGCATCTAAATGCTGCATATTGGGTGCAACTGGGAGTTCAAACAAGAGCTGCACAGCAAAGTGGTGACAATTTTTTTAGTGCAAATGGAAAGGAAAGGGATTAATAAGGCAGGCAAAAGGAGGGATGAGTAAGCAGAGATCCTGATAGGAAGGCAATGGAAACGGTAGAACAGGAAAGGTATAGTCTTTGTGGGACTTGTGCCCTGTTTCACTTTCTAACAGGATTAGAGTCAGGTGGAAGTATGGAGAAGTTGTGGATAGTAATGAGGGCAGAGGAATGACAGGATGAGCAGACCACAAAGAATCATGGGGTAGTGATACAAAAGGGGGGCACTACGGAAATATGCAGACTAAGCAGACAGATGGTGGGTAACTAGTGATGGGGATGACTGCACATCAAAAAGGAGAGAGAGTGAGGGACACAAAAAGAAGGAAAACACCATGATGAGGGATAGAATGGGGTGAGGGCAGCCTGCCAGCCATATCTGAAGTCAGTCACCTCTATGATTGCCATCAGGGGTAGGCTTCTCCTCTGGTAGCATGATGGTTGCTGTCAGATTGCTACATAACTCTGACTGTGACATGAATAGTTGCTTCTGGTTAATTTTACCCATCTTCAATCACTGTATCACATGTCTGGTGGCCAAGAATGCAGCACCATACCCTTCTATGATGGGGATGTTATGCCACCAATGAACCCTTGAGGATGCCACCCACAAGACTGCAGAGGTGTAAGTACAGGGCTGTGGGGGGTGTGGTTGGCATGGTGCCTGATGTTATGTTTAGTAGCTGCTGTCTCATCACTGTCTTTGTGGCTCATCTTGCAGAAAAAAAAGTAAAATAAACAGAGGTAAAGAACAACCAACCATACTGATAAAACAATAAATATGATATAGAGAGAACATGACACAAATACAATGGTCAGTATGATGTAGCACACTTTATTAACACAGCCCTAGAAGGAGAAATGACAGTTAGCAGTGCAATACACATCAATGGTTAGGAAAACCTATCAGGTGATATTGGATAAAATGAAGGGAAATAAATGACACTGCATGTACCACAGGTGCATAGAACAATAGCACACTGTGTGGGTGAAAACCTTTGTGCATAGCAAATGAACAACAATGTAAGCAATGAACAACTAAACAATACTGTAATAGTAGAAATAAAAATAAAAAAATATATATAACTAGAAATAAAAAAAAAACAGAAATTATAATATTGGAACCTTAAGTTTTAGTACGCTTACAAACAACTTATACAACATTTGCACATTCAGTGTATTAATCTCAAAATTTATTGGTTTGTAGATTGTATGTTGTTTTTAATTTATGTTCAGCTGAAGTTAAATCTAAATATTTGGAGGTATCATTTTTATTCCGTAGATATTTATCCAGCATAATAATCAATTGCTTTGATCTTCTTTATGTTACTTTTTTAAGTCAAAATGCTTTACTGGTTTTGCCCTTCTAATTGCAGATGGTGAGTTTGTTATGTGAGTATTCTGAGCCTTCGTATTAAATAATCATACAATTTCATTTTGAGCATAATTTTCTTTTAGCCACCATAGGTTGAGTCTGCAGTGAGATGTACAGCCTTCTGATGTTTGATACAAAGATGTATTAGGAAGTGATCTGAGAATGAATGTTTTTATTTATTTATTTTTTTATTCTAAATCACATTTACACCAAGACATTGAAAGCAAAATGAAATTCATTATTGACAACACTTTAGGTGGAAGAGATAAGAAATACAAGAAAGTAAACTCTTTAACATAAGAATATAACAAGCTATATGGCTCAAATAATTCATTTATATTCATTAAGGCCTTTAGGAAAATATTGTCATATGTTTATTTACTGACCTGTAACAAACCCCATGCATCATGACTGAATTTGATCATCATATAATCGAAGAAGCTGCATTTCAACTCATTCACTTCATCACATGCAGTGAAGAAGTAATATGTGCACCTGCACTGAGGGAGTTAAGGGCTTTTGTGACTTTTGTGGAAACTCAGAGGTCACTAACCCTTACCCTGTCATTTCTCAGCCTAGGGAGTATATCAACTGTGTGGCAAATTATGGAGTCACCTATAGTCAGGACATTGCCAGATGGTCTAGCTGCCTTCAGGGCTTCTGCATGGTAGTTACGTCACTGTGTTAGTGCTTCTATTTCCTATAGTGTCAAAGTAAGCAGCGTGTAAGGTATGATCTATCTATGCTGGGTTGTACACAGGAAGTAAAGCTGAGGGTTTAGGCTGATACCTAGCCTTCAGAGTCCTTTTGAAAAAGATTTTTAATGACATTAGTATATGGTAGCTTAGAGTTTGTAATCTGTGTATTTTACATAAGTGCAGGTAGGGGTTAGACAGTGTTAGGCACACTGCATGTAGCTGGCTGAGAGAAAGAAGTCTGCAGTTGAGTTAGATTGTTTCAGGTTTAGTTGGAGTTCATTATCAGTAAACATGAAGCAGTTCATATACTGCCTCAGGATCCCATGGTGCAAGCGCACCCATGCACATGTGCATGTTGACTCCCTATGAGGACCAGGGCTGCAATTTAAAGTCAGTGAGGATATAAAGAGGAGATAGGAAAATTTCAGAGCTGTGTAATTCAGTTGAACTCTTTCTAATGCTTAGTGTAAGACCACACTGCTTAGTACAACTGTTTTACAGGCTGCACAGAGCAGCACAGCTAAAAGGAAGCTTGTGTAACTCAGCACAAGCAGTTTAGAAAAAATAGGAATGGATAAGTAACAAGCCAATATTATAAGAAGGTACCATTCCTATAGTATAAGAAGGGAGGTTTTTACCTGTTTGTTCTACCCACTATGGAAATAATCACTACTGTAGTGCTAACCTCAGTACATCTCTGTGCAGCAGATACAACATAATATAAAACTACCAAATAAAACTAGGTGAAATCTGTAACCGAAGTGCTCAAACTATGCAGGAATTGCAGTAATGTGGCTGACTGTCATTTAGAGCAAATCACAACTGATTTTATGATGGGCAGCAGATTTACTCAATGCAATGATTTAAATAGAAAGAATGTCAAAAAGCAGTATTAGCTGAAATGACTAAAATGGTATAAAAACATATAGGCAATGTAAATGCAAATTCAAAAAAAAAAACATTAAAAATACCAACATTATAGAATAGTAAATGTCAATGCAAAATAGCTCAAACTGTTATAATAGCTGGGCAACATAAATACAGACGAAACTAATGCACTGGCCTTTTCTTCCTCTGTTTTTCAGATGCAACAGCTAAAGATTGAGGGGCACTTGGCCCACACTCTGCGGTCTTTTTACCAAGGCAAAGGCTGAGCTGCCCCCCAATCAGTAAATACAATGGAAGAAAACAAAAGACTCAATGAAAACTTGCCTGAATGCCTGAAGCTTAAGATCTGCAAAGCACACTGGACCTGCAATAATTTGGCTAACTCTCACTTCAAATCACAACTGATTCTATGATGGTATCTACACCAGTCAAGCAGATTCACTCATTATAGTGACTTAAATTGAACAGAACAACTCTAATATCAAGCAAGGCAGTCTTCTTCACTAGAATAATTCTGTTTTGGCTTCTGGGTGTTTGTGAATAGAAAGACGTGTTGATATTCTAGGTTGGAATATGTGTCAAAGGAAGATATCAGCTAAGCAGTGTCAGATAAAATTCAAAAAAGGATGAAATGTCAAAATCAAGTAATAATAATTGCAGACTCCATCCACTCAATGGTTTTTAAAACACAATAGGTCTGTCCAGTGACATTAAAATCCAAAAGATTAGTAAATCAAAAGTTTTGTCAGACCATACATCAAGGCCATTGGTGCTACAGCAATGTGAAATGAATTATAAGACAGTTCTGTGAATTCCAAAAATATATATTACAAAAAATCATGCTGCAATAAATGCAGTGCAGGAGGCTGGGACTCTATAGGCTGTAGTACAGGACAGTCTGTAAATTCATCCTAGAAGAAAACCAGCACAGAGATGAGCCAGTCGATAGTTAAACTGACTCTCTGACCAGGAAGTTATACATAGATACAGATCAAGGAGCTGGTGCAGACTGTTTGTAAAATATATACACCCCACATGTCATCACAGTATGTAGGGTAACTCTGTCTGAGTAACAACAAAGGTGTGCCTGAACCTGGATATACTGGCCTCTGGAACATCTCAGAGGCACATGGTGATAATTTAAGGATGTCCCAGACAGCCATTAGTCACATACTAGGACAGTCCCTGGCAGTTATGTACCAGCAAACTGACAAATTATTCCATTTCCAAGCAATATCCATGGAGCATCAGACTGCCATGGAACAGTTCTGTACCATCCCCAATTTTCCCATTGTCCTCAGTGCAACTGACTGTACCCATGTACCAATAAAAAACCCAACATCAGATCATGTGAAATGATATATCAATAGAAAAGGTTGGCCACCACTCAATTCTTAGTGTGCTATGCAGATGACCTGTGTATCAATATTATGATAACACACTCTAGTTGTATGCATGATATAACAGTCTGGAGGGAAAGTGATCTGAGGTTCACTTTCCAACAGGGTGACATTCCTGAGGAACTTTTATTTGGTAAGTTTATTTATTTATTTATTTATTTATTGACATTTGATTACCCGGGAAAGTCCAACTGGGCAAGAGCCCATTTTATTGCAAAACATTTTAAGAATAAAATTTTGCAGTTATTAAAAATAATTAAAAAAAACCGCAGTTTAAATAATCACAGCAAATTAGGCAAAGTATGAAAACATTGGTTAAGAATAGGTTCAAGTTATACGACAATGATTTAATAGAGAATTGTTAGCCCGTTTATAGAGAAATTAAAGGTAAGCTAGTTAATATAATGAGAAATTGTAATATGAAGTGAAAGAAAAACAGACTTATGGTATATTTACATTAAAAGCCAGGGGGGAGAGAAGTTGGCAGAAGTAAGAAAGTGTGTGAAGAAGCGAGAGTAAGGTGATGTAAGCATGAAGATGTATTTTGCCCATATTTAGGGGTATAGTTTATCCTGGTGTTGAGCAAGAACAAAGCCAGCTTTTGGCAAGTAAGTCTTTCACAATGGTTTTAAAGGCTGGGAGAGAGTTTATTGACATGATGGATACAGATAAGGAGTTCCAGGCCTTAGCAACATAGTACAAGTACAGACAATGTTCTGCAGATTTGATAAGTTTGTGGAAAGACAGGGGTTTTGGTCATTGGGTCGTAATGACAGAGTAGGCACATAGTTGTGTAGACTATTATTTAGTGCTGGACAAGTAGATGGATTCTGGATAATTTTTTAGGTGGTAAGAAGTTGTGTATATTTCAGTTGATGGGGCAGTTCTAACCAGTTTGGCCTTTTTAGTGCTATACATTGGTGAGTTCTGAATGTGGTATTTGTTGCAAATTTAGCAGCTTTGTCATAGTATTGTGCAAGTTTTGATTTTTGTAATGTCTGAAGGTTAGTAAGGATCAAAGTACCATAAAGAAGTGTAGGGAGGAGATAATTAGTGGAAAGTCTAGCTTTGTGTCGGTGAGAAAGTTTTTGGCTCTATAAAGCAAACCTAGTTTTTGATGAGCTTTTGTTATGCAATTTTGTACATGCAGGTTATATTTAAGACTATCATGCAATATCATCCTTCTAATTTGCTATCAGAAGTGCTTTAAATGTATTATCAAAATAGTGGATTTTAAATTTTGTTTTTTTTTTTTTTTGAGAGGGATTTGGGAGAAAAAATAGTTTCTTTAGGGTGCAGCATGAATTAAGAGTTATAAAGCCGTGTTTCAGTTGCTGTTAAAGTTATCTGAGTAATTTTCTGGAGGTGTGCCATGTTGTCAGATGGGCAAATGAGTGTGGAGTTATCTGCATACTCTATTAGGGAGGCCTATTGCATGGATGTGTGGAGGTTGTTGGTGAGAATGTTAAAGAGAAGGGGACCACAGACAGAGTCATGTGTTACACTGGTGATGACTAGAAGGAATGAAAAGAGGGTGGAGTGCAATTTTAATGACTGATATCTATCAGATACGTAGCTTTTGAACCATAGAAGTATGGGCTGAGAAAGACTTAATGAGGACATTTGAAGTAGAAGTTTGCCATGAGAAACTGTGTTGAAGGCTCTAGACATGTCTAGAAATAAGTAGGAGACTAATCTGCTGCTATTTATAGCTTTATTGACATTATCTATATAGGTTAGAAGTACAATGTTAGTACTATGGGAAAGATGGAAGCCATGCTGTATGGAGATAGTTCTTCCTGCAGGAGCTGTTTAGCAATTTTTTAATGCATTTTTCAAGTATTTTGGAGAGGGGGGAATAATATTGCTATACGTCTAAAGTTAATAATGTCTGTTGAATTCTCTCCTTTGTGCAGTGGAGTAATGAGTGACGTTTTCCACAAATAGGGAATGTGGGATTCCTGGATTGATCTATTTATAATGATTGAGGCAGAGTAGGCAATGTTTTCAGCTGCTATTTTACCATATTCTCTTTGAAGGTCATCTGCTGAAGTAGAGCATGGTTTAAGCTTATTTAAGAGTAGTTTTATATAGGATGTATATTTAGACTAAGACCTGTCAGCATCAAGCAAGGTGAATAAATGTGTAAGCATCTACAAGCATGTGTCACTAGTTATCCATTGGAGCCTTGGCTCATAGCGCCATTCAGAGTCCCATCTACACTTGCTGAAGAAGCATATCACACAATGCAAGATGTAACATCATTGTGCAGGTGTATAGCATGCTGAAATCATAATTCAGATGCGTGCACACATCTGGGGGTGCCCGCAATATACACCAGAAAAGGTTTTACAGATAGTCACTGTGTGTTCCATGTTGCACAATGTATTAACAACTAAACTTGGTGGACTGCCAATATTATGTGTGGATAACCTGCTTCAAGAACCTCCAGATATCTTGGAGCTATTAGAGCTGTCATAGGATGATGAGGGGGACATAATGGTAAGAACAACCAGGCATAGGTGATGGAAGCTGCAACCATATATGGTAATGCAGGCAACACGTGTACACAAGTACACAGGTAAACCATTGATGTTCACACAGTGTTGCTCCATTTCATAATCACTGCTGACAACTACAAGAAAAATTGTATTTATTTATTTTTATTTAAGATTTTGTTAATCAGGAAAGTCTGACTTGGGACAAAGCCAATTTTAAGTGGAGGCCTGGGGAGAAAGGCTCCAGATGCATGTCATTGTAATGCCAGTAGATGGCCAGATAGAACATCAAACATACCATAACAGCACTGGGATATGCATCCCATTATATACATATGTGTGCAAACAGTAATGAACACTTCAGAATGGGTGTAGAATAACAAATACAACTTAAAAAAAAAACAAAAATAATAAAATACCACCAATATGGGTATAGAATAATATGGGACTATTGTAGGCAAGGTACACTTCAAATGGCAACCATTCCTGTATGTGTATGGCACACATGAGATGCACCCAACAGCAAGTGTACATGGACAAATATGCTGTCATCATACTTATAATAATTGTGTATATGTAGCAGCAGCATAGATGTGCATATGAGAATGCCTGTTGGAGTATGCACTGGGGGATGAACCATAACCAATGAAACTTAACATGGGGGGTTGTATCACAACACTGAGATGCAGTATATACATGTCATAGGAATGTGTAACACTGTAGGACATGAGGCAATACAGTACACAGCAGCTGCTATACTAACATTAGGGTAAGATCTGCCAGCAAAGCCACATGTCTGTCCAGCCTGAAACATGTAAGGCAACAATATATCTCATATGTGGTTGCAATTATGACGTATGCAGATGCAAAAGCAAGTGCAATGCAACAATGCATTGAAGCAAGTGTGATACATCAGTCATGGCACATGCAGCAGTGTATCAGTAAGGCCACCACATGTATAGCAGTGTGGGTGTGCATGTGTGTGTGCGTGTGTGTGTGTGTGTGTGTGTGTGTGTGTGTGTGTGTGTGTGTGTGTGTATGTGTATGTAATCAGGTATGTATGGAAGGCATTCATTATCATTCCAGTACATGAGCGATATAACAAAGGTGAAAAAGAGAAATGAAGTTGCACAGTGTGTTGAGCTAGAGGCAGTGGCAGTACCAACTAAAGTGCCACACATAATGGTGATATGCCATGTGAAGTATACCTGTGCAAGTGATAATGGCAGACAGTGATGGAATGTTATATGTAGAAACTAAATGTTTTCAATGAGAGGATGTATGATGATGACTTCAACATATTGTGGGTACATGTCAACTAGGAGGAGCAGTTCAAATAGAGGCATAGTTAGCAGCAAGGTACATCATTACAAGTGTTGATACAGTACAAAAGAGAGAACAAAGACATGTAGGTACACCATGACACAGCATGTAGGCAGTCCATCATGTCAGCTAAACACCAAGAAAAAGCCTGTGACATCAGACATATCATACGCCACTAACATGTATATTATGTAGTGATCAGAACATTGGTCAGCATTGTTACAGGGTCAGGGTAACACAACAGAACACATAAACAAGTAAATGTCAGTGGTACTGTAATGTGATTAGTCACACCAATGCTGATGGTTCACACTATGGTCCTGGATGCCCCTACCTCATCTGGAAACACTATATCCATGGTGCTGTAAATGTGGTGACATTTTCATGTTGGGACACTATAGATCTGTGCAGTAGTGTGAGTAGTATAAAGGGACTGTCAGATTTTTAACATGGCAACAAACAGCAGATGTGAATTAACCACAGACATCGATGGATGATGGCCATGGATGGGTCTTGTGAGAGATGGTCTGCCTCTCCCCAATGTAGGTAATATATTCCAGAGTGCCAGAGCACATAACAACTGGTTTGTACTACACCATTGTTCCAGCACCACTGTAACAAGACTTTCACAAAAGCATGCAACAGATACCACACTATTGTGCTATGCAGCCATTGCTGCTATTACCTCCTCATACCTGTACTCCTACCCCTCATGTAACACTCAGAATTCTTGTGCTCCATAGTCAGTAGCTTGAGAAAGTAAACAAAGATCATTGCAATGATGTTGCTGGGAACATTTATGCACCAGCATGAGCAAGAATATACCATCAGGCACATGTCTATACATATCAGCCACATGTCTACATGCAGTTCTATGGACATTATCACTTTTTTGTGGGGCAGCGTCACCACCATTCTCTGACTCAGCTAGGAAGTATAGCTCAAAGTCATAATCTTGACCAATATCTGATGTCAATACATCATCTGTCGGACTACCCTCCCCCTTTCAGAGACTACACTCTGAGCCACAGGACTGACCCCTCCAGAACATGACAAAACTGACCTCAGTGCAATGTTCTGTGTGTCACTGGATGTACTGTCTGAATAAAACACATTGCATTCCTCCTCAGGATCAGTGGATGGGCTGGTGGAGGAGGCAGGAAGTGACATGCTGCAAATACAGATTTAATACATGTCATATGCATTGAAATAAGGTGAATGAGGCAGAATATAAGTGAAAACAAGTTTAACAATTCACTAACTACACAGTACAGGAATAAAGATTTTGACTTACCTGAGTGGCATGACTGTGGTTGATGCAATGCCTCTAGAAAGAAGTGAAGGTGTATATTAGGCATCCAAAAAGCATGTGATAGTGGTATTTTAAAGTTCACATAAAGACATACAAATCAGATATGATCTCTTTTGACTCCACTCCTTGTGATCAGAGTTGTAGTACCACTCTGACATCATCTGAGTGCAGATAAACTAAAGCAGACAATGCAATCATAGCAGAGAGACACATAACCGAAGGCTGATGTTATCTGATGGTATTTACCACTACCCTCTGAAGGTGAACGGAACATCAGTGCACATAGTGCTCACAAAGACACCTAATCTGATCTTAATAAACAGTATTAAACAGGCAGACTTACTGGTTCTTCCCTTAGCCAATGTGTTATGCCATTCTGGTAACCAGGTTGCTGCTGTGAAGTAAATATGAACAGAGATAGGTTGTTTCACCTGGAGGAGTTATAAGAAGTCTGGCACCAGTGTAATTTCTCTCCCTCTTGTAATGGTAGAGTCTGGCTGCACAGAGCAGCGGTGATGGTAGGCCTCCTGTGATTGGTTGTGGCCTCCACAATGTATTACCCATCTGTCCAAGTAGATTCCTGTCATGTAGTTGTAGGGCATCTAAAATACTTTTGTTCTCCCTATGCGAGAATATGTCATGTCTGCTTCTACCAGACATCTACCAAAAATAAAACACGCAGATATCAGGAAGTTAGATCCTCATCAGCAGTGTGAGATGCATTACTGCTCCACATATATGTTCTACTGCAATGCCAGTGTAGGAAATGATCAGCCATCTCTAACATATACTTGCAATAAACACACATGACAACTAACAGGAGTTGGATATGTAATTACAACAAAATCTAAACATGATGTGCTACATGAACTGAGGAGGATATAGCTTAGAATATGTCATACATCCAGAGATAGGTTTTAAAACCAAGTCAGTGGCATTGCTGACAGTCTTTTACAGTGCACACTGCCACTACACCAACCATTAAACAATGCCATCGCTGGGCATATCCACAACTGCATTCACCTACAGGCCTCAGTATTCCTACTATGTCACCTACACAAAATGGGCATAAGGAAGAGGCATCAGCGCAATAAGTCACATAGTATATATATATATATATATATATATATATATATATATATATGAGTACCATGTGACACAGGTGATGTCATGATGGTAAGAAGGAGGCTAGATATCCTCTGTATCCAGTAGACAAGATGGATGGGCAATGCAGCAAAGTCAATTGGTTTGGGATCCAGAGTCTACTACTCAGGAGAAGGATTGACTAGAAATAGCATAGGAATTGTGGTGAGGGAAAGGATTCAGAAGACATTGAGGGATGTCCTCAGAAATAGTGACAGACTCATGGTAGTTAGATTCCAGTATAAAGACAATGCAGTATTCATAATCTCAGACTATGCCTTACATAGGGTTGTGATGGTGAAGAAAAGAGTGCATTCAGGTTGCAGTTGCAGGACCTAATAAATAAAGCAGGGCAACATGAGTTGATGTTGATAATGGGGGACCTAAATATAGATATTTAGACAGATAGAACAGAACTTGACTGCCAGGGTCTACATGGCTCAGACAACAGGAATAAAGGAGAAGCCATTCTAGATCACTGTCTACAAATGGTTTGAGGATGGCTGACACATGTTTAGCAAGTGAGACAGTTAGAAGATTTCATTCAGAAGTGGACAACATGTGACACATGTACAGATCCTCCTTATAAGGAAAGGGCACAGGGGTAGAATAAGTGATTGTGAAGTCATCCCCAGTGAAATAGTTGGCCCACAGCATAAACCACTGATTCCCACAATCGGCTGCAGGCAGTGGTTAGAGAAGGCTCTAAGGTTAAGAGAATCTATGCTGAAGACCTGGAAGGTGACTGGAGAGAAAGCACAAGAGTTCTAAGTAACTCAGAAAGAAGAGGAAATAGGTTGAGATGAAGAAGAATGGCAGCTCCTCAAAAAAGTAATTTCAAGGGGATAAAGTATCTGTCAGCCTGTGATGACATAATCAATATACCTCAATGCTTTGCCAGAGATGGTCTTCATCTGTCAGCCCTGGGATTTTGGTTACTGGCCAAGGCTCTTGCAACCTCCATCATGCCTTTTTAAGCAGTGTCTCAAGGACAAAATTCCAGATGTAAGAACTCCATCTAAGAGCAACCTCAAGGTTTTACTGCTAAGTGCCAGGAGTCTTAACACGAAACCACATTCACTGGAAGCAGTCCTCACCTTGGAAAACAAAGACATTTGTGCAGTCACATAGACTTGGTTCAAGGCTCTGGAGACCACCCCAGTCATATTGGTCTACACCTCCTTCCACACATTCAGACCGCAAACTGAAGGTGTTAAAACTAAAGGAGGTAGTATATCAATATTCATTAAAGATAAATACACCTCCATATTGGTTAGACAGCATGATTCCCTGGAGATACTTCAGGTGCAATTAACTGTTGGCAGGGCACCTGTTCAAGTCATCGCCAACTATAGAACCACTTCCAAGAATCAGGACACCCACTCTGCCTATTTGGATCTACTTGAGTCTATCAAGATACATCCAAACACTATGGTTTTGGGTGACTTTAACTTACCAGCCATTGACTGGGGAAATTACTCATGCAGAAAATCACTTGCCCAAAGGTTCATCGTCTTCATTAACTCCAACGACCTGGTCCAGCTAGTTGACACCCCCACAAGGGTGCCAACATTCTGGATCTGGTGCTTACCAATATGGGGGACCACTGTACCACCCCCATTGTGAGGTCTTCCCTGGTGAGATCTGACTACAAATCAGTATCATTCGAAGTTACTATCACACCTGACCCCACCCCCCATAGTACAAATTAAACTAAAAAACTTCTCCAAAACAGATTACAACCTCTTATGGGATGGTATAAATAGCTTCACTGCACCTCCTCCCTCAGATGGAAGTGGCAACTATGCTGAGTTCTATGCAAATGCTTTATACAAATACCTGAACAACTGCATTGATGTGGCCATACCTGATAGGACCAAAACAAGCTCCTCGAGGAAGAGCAAACCTGTCTGGTGGACAACTGCCATTAACAGGCTTTACAATAAGAGGAAAAAACTTGTTGTCTAAGAGTGAGAGTGAGCAAGCCCCAAACTGGAAACACTCCCTTCTCAGCATAAACAAGCAAATAAGGCTCCTTGTGAAATCCTCCAAAGCTAACTACAAATTTAAATTAGCTTCCTCAACTAAGGACAACCTTAAGGCATTCTTTAGTTACATCTGCTGCATAAAAGAAAAGGCTCAGATTTGTGCTGAACTGGTAGTTAATGATACCACATATGTCAAGCCTGTGGACATTGCTTACTTGTTAGCTGACAGGTTCTGTGAAAACTTCACTCCCCCTTCCCTGCCACACTTACCCCAAGACATCCCTACCAACTGTCCTCTACCCTGTATCCGTAAAGAATATGTCATGAACTCCCTCCCTAAGGTCAAAAACACAGCATCCATGGGACCTGATAACATCCTAGGATGCATACTACATGGGCTCAAACAAGAATTAGCAATGCCATTTGTCACTCTTTTCAATCATAGTCTAAGCATTGGCTTCATCCCAGATGAATGGAAAAAGGCCACCATTATGTCCTTGCAAACCCTGGTAACTATAGATCTATGAGACTGACTAGCCTTATTTGCAAGGCCATGGAGGGAATCATAATGGACCTTATCAACAAAGACATTGTTAACCTCCAAACACTTGATCCTACTCAATTAGGATTTGTCAAAGGGATATCATGCCTGTTAAACCTGGTGGACTTCTTTGAGACAGTCACCAAGGCCCTTGGTGATAGGAAATCTTTGCACACAGCCTACCTTGACTTAGCCAAGACTTTTGACACTAACCACCACTCCCATATAATTGATAAACTCACTCAGCTAGGTATCAACCCGTATATCACTATATGGGTCGCTAACTGGCTCACAGATAGAATCCATATAGCAAAATAAGGGAATCCACCTCCACTAGCAGACCTGTAAACAGTGGTGTTCCACAGGATCACTCCTAGGATCTCTACTGTTTAGAATCTATTTCTACAAAGTGCAAGCTAAAACTAAATGTCTGTGGCTGGCAAAGTTTGCTGATGACTGCAAACTGGGATTGGTCATAGAATCTCCAGATTATGTCAACATCCTACAAGAGGGTCTTACACAAACAAATGACTAGTGCCAAAGTCATAGCCTTAAACTTGATGCAAAAAAATGTATTATCATCCCTTTCAGTAAGAGTGATGTTCCTGCTAACTACCACATCAATTACAACACCCTAAGTATGCACTCAGTTGTAAGAGACCTGGGCACACAGGTAGACAACAACATTACCTTTGATCACCATGACAGTGGTAAGAAGGGCATTCTATATTGCTCATCTCATAAGTAAGGGCATTGCTTCCAGAAAAAAAAAGTTATAACCTTCTTGTACTCTTCCCTCATCAGGCCAATAATTGAGTACAACCCCTCTTTTGGTATGTACCTTTCCAAGCACCTGCAGCAATTGGAGAGACCACAAATGTTCCTCACAAGGAAAATTCAAGGTCTTCAGCATATGTCTTATGAGGACCATTTGAAATCACTGTCAGTTTATTCTGTTTCATACAGATGACTCAGAAGTGATCTCTGCCTTGCATATAAGGCAATTTTCGACCTTGCTTTATTGGAAATGCTGCATATCCATAAGTCAAATGGTACGCGTATTACTTACTGTAATGGCCTTAACCTAGTATACGACATTAATTGAATCTGCTGGAGAGACAGATTTGTCTCCCAGAGGTTAGCACACCTTTGTAACAGGCTCCCACTTTATATCAAGCAGAGTACCTCACTGGCCCTCTTCAAATGCAATCTGGTTGATCGAATGGGTAACTGTAAGTTCACCTCAAGGGTTCCACCTATGTCCTCTTGGAGAAGGGTGATTGATGCTGATTGTGGAAATAAGGATAAAACTTGGCTAGGCTTGTTAAGGCCCTAGAGTCATTAGCCTAGTAACCTCTTATGATCCTATGATCCTATAAGGACAATAGGACAAATATGTGGCCAAGCTAGGTAGAGAAATAAGGTACAATTGGAGAGCTAGTGGTCAAATGCAAAAGTGCAGGAAGTAATTAAAAGAAAGAAGGAGTGGGGGTGGAGCTTAGATTACCAGCTGAGAGCAGTGAATTTTCAGAGCTCCATAAACCAGTATAATAATATAGCAAAATGTTATTATTTTCAAGTTTAAAATGTCAGAAATCTATAGATAAACTACATACATGTCAATTCTGGTAGAGATATGCAAAGATTTTTCATCTCAAGTAACTTGGAGATATATTGAATCACTGAAGATGAACAACTCAAGGAATTCTCATCCAGATGCTGCTTTGAAAAAAGAACTGCAACTGATAACAACTACCTTACAGGAACTATCTTTGAAGATGGATGGCTTTAAAAATGACTTAGAAAACCTCAAATTAAATTCTCAAAACCAGACTGACTCTCTTAAGGAACTATTACAGCAACACCAGACAACAATAATAATTAAAGAAACTTCTCTAAATGACATTGGAGGGATATTAAAGAGGAAGAATCCCCAAAAGAATTTCTGCTTAAACAGAATACTTGGCTGGTTAACAAAATAGATGACTTAGAAAATAGGGAAAGGAGAAACAATATGAGGATCTTTGGTCTGCCTGAAAACATTGAAGGTGAAGACATTATCGCATTTTTAACAACCTGGATTCCTGACTTTAATTTGGAATTGAAAGGGCGCATAGAGCACTGAGGAAACCTGCCTTTAATTCAACAAATACTCCACCTAGATCCATAGTTATGACATTTCTTTCATTTCTGGACAAGGAACTAATATTAAAATCTGCTTGGAGAAAATCACCCTTAAAATACAATCAAAACCTGATAAGGTTTCATAATGATTATTCTTCCAGAATACTAGAACAAAGGAAAAAAAGTCTGGCCAATAATAAAATTGTTGAAACAAAACAACATTAAAGCACAGCTTGCCTTTCCAGCCAAGATAAAAGTACTTTTTGCCAATGAGATGAGAACCTTTAATGACTTAAAAGAATATTCATCAAAAACAGCAGCAACATGGTGCCTATTCCAGAAGAAATGGAATGGATGGCTCCTACTCTTAAAGGAATAAAAGAAACAAATGCTTGGACTGATGCTAGAAAGAAGAAACAAAAGATTGATTTCAAGATAGCTGTCCCAAAAAAATTACTCTTACAACTACATCTCTCAAAGTATCAACTGATATAGTACATCGCTCGTCATCTGTTTTTATTTTAAAAAGGATGTTTTTTTAAAACAACTGAGAAACAGTAATGATTTATTCAGAATGTTCAAGAGTCCAATAATTCTACAAAAACAAAGGTAGGTCAAGATGGGTTACTATTTATAGTATATATTAGCCAAACAAAGCAACATATAATAGCAGCAACAGTAGAGTGTTTAAAAAAATGCTGTCATGGAGACTAATGTCTTCTTCAGTTAAAGTATGATTTAGAAATGTCATGTATATCCTGGTTAACAATAGTAGCAAGCTCTCACTACAAATGTCATCATTATTCTGATTAACTATGGTTAGTGTTTATTATGGCAGGTATTATGGCTACGAGTGGTTTAATCACTCCTGAAATGGTGTGCATGGATACAGCTGTGTTTGGCGGCTAGTATAAATGTCATTATTATTCTGTATAGATATGGTTGATGGCAATTGTGGTGTGTATCATGGCTTTGTGTGCTGCTTGGTTGATCCTAATGTGGTGTGCATGGATGCAGCCATGTCTGGTAGCTGGTGCAGATGTCATTATAATTATCATTTTTTTTTGTTTGTTTGTTTGTTTTTGTTGTTCATTGTTTTTGCTGACTTGTTTGCTTTCAGCTCTTTCCCGGCTGTTGCCGGGCTGGGAGGGAGGGAATTCAGCCTTGGGGTTGCTAGTGAAGTGAAGCTTTGCTTCAGGTGCATTGCGTGCCTTTGGTAAATAGTTCACAAACTCATTGACAGTATCAGACGCTCCCAGATTGCTATGGTAACAGTAACAGAGTGACAATAAAGCTTAATACCTTGTGGTCACTACATTATAAGAAGTTATTTATTTGTATTTAAATTGAATTGTAGTTTTTGTAGCCCATCTTGACCATGGGTAGTACGGTTACCAAGGTAACCAGTATTTTTGCACATGACATCAAATTGACCGGGTTAGAGAGACAGTGGAAGCCTGAACTTGAAATGTCATAGAATGTAATAATCATATTCTGAACAACTAGTATTACATTCACAATAGACATTCATTTTAATGACACAGGCTTGAGTTTAATAACATTGCAATTTTGGCTTGTCATGAATGGCATACATTGCACTGAACATCAGGGGGAAGCATGATGGTTTTCTTGTATAGGTGAATGTGTGTGGTGGGTCATGTAATTGCTTATTAGCTGTTTTTGCTGAATTGTTTGCTTTCTGTTCTTTTCTGGGCTGTTGCCAGACTGGGAGGGAGGGAGTTTGGGCTTGGGGTTGCTGGTGAGATGAGGCTTTGCTTCGGGTGCATCACGCGCCTCTGGTGAGTGGTTCGCAGACACACTGGCAGTGCTCAGATGCTCCCAGGTTGCCATGGTAGTGGAAAAACAGTGACGATAATGCTTAATAGCTTTTGTCAAATAACTAAGCTACAGCAGGGAAAAACAAGAAAAAAAATACATGCATGATAGACCATGTAGTGTTTGATTTTAGTAATCTGGAAACAAAATATATAATCGTCACATAGATGAACCAGTCCACAGAACTTAGATATTACAATCTGGATTCAATAACTTTGGTTTTTGTATAGTAATACTACTGTCTTGGTGAGTCATAGGTGACATACACTACACCGAACATCAAAGGGAAGCTTGATGATTTTCTTATATAATTAAATATGTATAACAAGTCATGTAATTTTTTTAACTTCAATTGTAGTTTTTGTAGCCCATCTTGCCTATGTGTAATACTTTAAATGGTTACCGAGACAACTAGTGTTTTGTACATGACATTAAACTGATGGGGTTATTCACGAGAGATAGTGGAAGCTGAACTTGAAATGTCACATAATGTAACAAACATATTCTGAACAAATAGTATTAAATTGACAATAACCACTCAGTTTAATAACATGGGCTTGAGTATAATAACACTGCTGTTTTAACTTGCCATAACTGGCATACACTGTGATTGAACATCAAGGGGAAGCATGATGATTTTCTTATATAAGTAAATATGTATAACAAGTCATTTAATTGCTTTAAATTGAATTGCAGTTTTGTAACCCATCTTGACCATACATGATAATTAAACTGTTACCAAGGTAACTAATGTTTTATATATGACATCAAACTGACAAAGGTAAACAATAGAAGCCTGAACTAGGAATGTCACAGCATGTAACAAACACATTCTGAACAAATAGTATTAAATTGACAATAATCACTCAGTTTATCTTTGCTGAATATACAAAGTGATTAATTAAATGCTGACAATGAAACTGAACTTCTGACATATCTAGTAAAATAAATTGTATTATAAACATTAGGTATAAATATTAGTATCATCTATTTAGATTAAGTAATAAGTTTTGAAAGACTTCATCAATAAGGGTGAATATGTTAAATAACTGCATGCTATAATATTTTACTGAGGTTTTATATATGATACATCCTTCTTTACTATGTTTGAATTCCTTCTTATCTATCTTTGATGTAAATATTAATTGCTTATATAAGAAGTAGACATTATATTGTATTAGAATTTTGTCTAATCTACAATAGTACTATATCTGTTCAAAATAACATAAATGTAGCTTATTCTTATTATACATATTCTCCATATGATAATTCAACTGATGAAGCTCAGATGTTCTGATTTGTCAAGGTATGAGTGATAATCTGATGGACTTAGGTTTATCCATCAGATTAGGAATGATTTTCATTCCATGGCTAGTGTGGATCTTAGTTTTGTTAACATTTATGAATTTAAATTTGGTATTTTACAAAAACATGTTAGTATGCCTGACCAAAACATTACTTTATTGGTAAACCTTCAAAGTATAATACTGATAATTTCCTTTAAAAGCTCAAACATATACTTTATTGTTATCAGAGGAAAATGTTTACTAGTCACATTAAAACAAAAAGTACATAGTTCAGATAACCTAAGATGGATTTAACTTTATTATCTTTAAATACAAATGGCTTAAACAATCCTAGCAAGAGATCAAATCTACTGAAATATTTAAAATTGAACAAAGCACAAATTGTCTTCCTTCAAGAAACTCAATTCAAAACAAATGGTAACTACAAATGGAATCCCAAGGAATGTGTAATATTGGAGTAGTCCACTTATAAAACAAAGACAAAAGGGGTAATAATTTTATGGAAAACAAATGTGATTAACCCAGAAATCATTTATAATTGTGAAGATAAAGAAGGCTTTATTGCATTTGTAATAGATAAATATAATAACAGATTATGGACCCTAGCCAATCTATATTGGTTCCCAGGCATTGGATCAGGAACTGTTAAAAATCACTTGGATTTCATTTCCAATAACTATAAAGGCAACTTAATATTATGAGGAGATTTTAATTGTATATTTGATACTTCTGAAACTACAAATAAAAGGCCACTGCATACATCTACTGTATCAAAAGCTTTAATCAAGTAGGTAGAATCATTTCATTTGAAGATACTTTCAAATTTAAAGAAGACAAATCTTTGTTGTTTTCCCATCAAGATCACAAATTTGGTACCCAAACTAAAATAGATAAAATATTTACTGCCCGTGACTTACACTTTAAAATAATTAATTTCTCAATCACTCCCTGCCCCTTTTCAGTCCACAATTTACTAATACTAAAATTTCAAAATGGGTAGAAACCATTAATCTTTAATTCCAGAATTCCAGCATATATAACTAAAATTAAAGAGTTCAAACCCTGGCTATTATCTGAATTAGAGTTTTTCTTAGATATTAACTGCACCACAGAGATAAATAAAATGATGATATGGGACTCATTAAAAGCTTAAATATATGGCAAAACCCTACCTTAGTATAAAAAAATCAGAGAATGGGATTCTGAATTATTACATCTACAATCCAAACTTTTGTCAGTAAAAGCTGAAAAAAATTCAAGACAATTTGGAGATGAAAAAGAAAGTAGTAGAAGTATTAAACAATAACTACAATGAAATTCTAACACATAAAACTAGTTTAGCTCTAGAAAAACTAAAAATTAATACTTTGGCCACTTCTACCAAATATCTACATAATTTATCTACAAGAATGAAAGTACAATCAAAAGCTAATAACATTAAAAGTATCTTTCATGAAAACAAAGGGGAAAATATCTCAGATATAGGTGACATTCTTGATGCCTATAGAAATCACTATATGGAACATTTCCAAAAAGAAAATATACATACTGATCAATTAAATTTAGATGAAAAATGTTCCAATATAAAAAAATACCAGAAAAATAAAAACTAGATCTCCAAGCACCCATATCATACAAAGAGATTACAGATGCAATAAAAAGGGTAAAATAAAGAAGCTCCAGGTATAGATGGCATAATTATGGAAATATGTCAACTTTTTCCTTCAAAGATACTATTCCTCTTCCATAAACCTCTATTAAAAATTCAGTCACAAGCTTTAATTCTACCCTCTTAGAGATATTCCTTAATCAGCCTAATCCTAAAGGAAACAAATCCCCAAACCTCTGCGTCTCATACAGACCTATATCATTATTAAATAACGATTATAAGATATTTATGACAATATTAGCTAACAAAATGAAAGTACCACTATCCAAAACAATAAATAATGATCAGACTAGATTTATATATCATAGACACACACATGACAATATTAAAAGGATAATTTCTCTTATAGATTATGTTAGCAAAGAAAACAAAGAAACACTCATAATTGGCTTAGATATAGAAAGTCTTTGATTCCCTAAATTGGGACTATTTATTCAAAATCCTAAAGCTATTTTAATTTCCAGCATCCTTTATTAATTCCCTAAAGAATACATATGCAAATAATTTAGCATATGCCAAGTTAAGTCCTTTTACCTTTGAATCTATACATCTAACAAAAGGCACTAAACAAGGATGTCCCATGCCACCAATACTATTTGCTTTGGCTATTGAAATATTGGCAGATTTAATTCATAACAATATAAAAATCAAAAGAATAGATGCTGATGAACAATATATTTCTAAAATAATGCTATTTGCTGATGACATATTACTAACATTATCTAATGCAAAAGAGACATTAGAAGAATTAGATATATTAATTGACAAATTCTACATGACTTTAGGATTCCATTTCAATAAATCAAAATCATTTTTTTATTTCTAAAAAAAGAAAGAACTGCAAACTAAGGGGGATCACATCATAGGGAAACAAGAATCTACCTTAAAATATCTAGGAATTGAGTTATGCAAGGATAATAATGAACTACTCTAAAAAAACTACAATAGTATCATTAATACAATTAAAGTCTCTGTGGGAAAATGGAACAAAATAA
Source organism: Protopterus annectens (assembly GCF_019279795.1). Classification (NCBI taxonomy): domain Eukaryota; kingdom Metazoa; phylum Chordata; order Ceratodontiformes; family Protopteridae; genus Protopterus; species Protopterus annectens. Next base: position 659,159,411 of record NC_056751.1, read on the forward strand.
TATTAACATTTGAAGATAGACTACAGTTAATAAAAATGGTTTTACTGCCTGAAATCCTATATACAGCCTTGGCAATACAGCTGTTACTAGGAAATAATATACTTAAAGGACAACTGCACCCACAGACTCAAAAAAACATGTTTATTTCTTCATGGTTTGGTGTTTCCTACATTTTAACACCACTCTGGGACTATTTAGAGCTTTTTAGATATTTTAGTAGACAATTTCTGACTCTGACCACATGGGGTCTGACATCTTGAAATACTTCGGACTGTTTAGTCTGCCTCTAAGTATCTCAGAATGTATTGTTTGTCTCCAAAAAATTGCATCAGATCTTCCATGTTTTCCCTAAAGCTCCTGTCAGTCCACTGATTTTGCAGGCATTCACTGCTGTGTTATAGTCACCTACTTTTGGTTAAAATGTTATCCTTTTTCAATTAATACTTCAAACACAAGCAGTGCAAATGCTACAGAACATAACTGAAAAGTGCATTTTATTGCTCTTTCTTCTTAGAAATGCTAACTTGATTTCTTTTGTGAAGGCTGAAATCTAGTTTTTCAAGGTATCTCCCCTCCCCTTCACACCTACCTTCCCTAGCTTTCAAAGTGCTAAGGGTAATTTGACCCATTATCTGCATGTGATTGACAGTGCACAGCAGGTGACCAGACTAATGTACTTTTTTTCTTGTCAACCTTTCCTTTGTTACAGTGGGAGACTTTTTTTGTAGCACTCCTGTCAAATTTAGAACCAAGCTCCATAGCACTAGGAATAATCACTGTTTTGCAAAGCATCAAATTTCCATTTATTTTTCCTTCCTGTTTGGTTAAATAACTAACAAATGATGCACTATAAATACAAAATATTTTGCAGACTTGCATCACAGCACCCACATGCTTTTTTAAGTGGTAATTTAAGAAAATTATGGTATTGCATACTTCTTGTAATCTGATGTAGTGTTGTCAATTAATTGTGACAGACATCTGCTTCTTGTGTAAAAAGCATGCAATTAATGTCTACGCATGGTCATTGCAAATTTATGCTTTTAGTTTTTGCAGCTGTTACTGTGTTTCTGCCTGTATGTCACATATCACTAGGGCTCTTCAGAAAAGTGAGATTATAGTTTGACATTTTTACTAGGTTAAGAGTGGGCTGGGCAAGTCAGCTCTGACATCACAATGTGGGAGGTCCACTGGCTCTTCTATACAGCATGCAAATCAGGCAGGGATTACATCACTTTGGGGGATGAAATGTCCCGGTAGCTAGAGCAAGAGCTCTGGCAGATGTGGCATCATCATTTCAGAGCCAGCTAGAGGTTTTTCAGCTTGGTTTTCAGTGTGAAAGTAAAACTGTATGGAAAGGTAGGAAGCCTAACAGGGAAAACAGTTGAGTGGATTAGTTTTTAAGTCTGCTTGGGTGACTTTTCGAGGCTGTATCAATGAACAGGAACTAAAAGAGACAGCAGGTTGAGCAACCTGCTTTAATATCCTGTTGTTGTCCTTTAAAGAAATAAATTCATGCCTAATAACATTTTTATGGTTTCCCAAAAGACACAGAATAACATTAATACAGCATATCAGACCATGGAAACAAGGAGGATTAAACTTTCCTGGCATAGAAACATATATAAAAGCATCAATATCTAAAATAATCTCAGATTGGATAACTCTAAATTACACTGCAAATTGGAAAAAAATACTAACTGTAATATTAATGAATGGATTTGATCTACAAAAAAAAATTTCAAATAACAAATATAAACAATCTGCCATGGCAGATAGTATGTATTAGTCTGCAATATCACATAACTAAACCCACTAAAACGTATATGATTAATTATTGCATTGAGTCACCTAGGAAAATTGTTAATGCAAATATAGACTTAAAAATCTGGTTTGATCTTTTAACACCATTTATATTCACCAAGAACTTTCCACATAAAATATTTAGAGAAATTATTAATTCCTAGGAAAATACTGCGGTGGTGGTGCTGCGGTAGCGTTGTTGCCTCACAGTTAGACGTTGCCCTTCGATTCTCAGTTAGAGCATCTTCTGTGTGACGACATGCGTGAATGGGCGTTCCTTCATTGAAGGTTGTGCGTTAGGCCCGGCAAGCCAGCACAGCACGTAAAACTCTACTGACAATCATTAGCAGACCGAAGTTCTGCTGTGGTGACCCCTAACCGGGAAAAGCCGAAAGACACAAACATTAATTCCTAGGAACAGAAAGGATTTGTTTGTTGGCTCCAATGTATCAAAGAACTAAAAGTTGTAGATATGCAAGTAATACTAACAACATACAAAATTCCACAACAGGACTGGCTAACTTTACAGAGTATTCTATCATACTCGCAAGATTTAAGTAGAATAATTAATAATTCTTCATTTAAAGAAACACCTAAATTTACGAAATACATATATGAAATCATGTATAATGACTTTGACATAGGAATCAGTATTTCAAAGTTTTACAGAATATTGATAAGCTATAAAACAACACCAAAATCTTGTATTGGAAACATAAGGACCAAGAAACCAAAAGGACACTCGATACAGTTAACTGAAGATATTAAAACAAATATATTATTATCAATAAAATATACATCCTTCACACAATACTGAAAAGTTTTTAACTGGCAATGCTTGCACAGAGCATTCTTAATCCCAGACAGAATCAGAAAAATTTATTCTTCCATTAAAGGAAGATGTTGGAGATGTGAGCAAGTACTCAGCGCAGATTGGAACCACATTTTCTTTGATTGTGTTAAAATTAAGCCATTTTGGAATGGTTTTAATAACTTTTTACAAGCCTTATTTAATGAATACTTTTATTTACCTAAAACTCTTGTATTATTAAATGTAAATGAAGGTTCTCCATTGAATAGGTCAAACATGTATCTTGTATGGACTATACTTGCAATCTCAAAGAAGTGTATAACAAGAAGATGGAATACAAATAGAAAACCAAACTTGGAAGACTTCTACAGCCTCCTGAAGATCACAGCATTACTGGAAACTAAAATTAAAGCACTAAGATTGTATCCAAAACCATTTAGCAACAACCCTTGGGGAAAAGTTTTATTTCTGATTGACACCATACAATGACTGATTAGACACTCTGATAATGGGTTAGACATACTTATACAGTAATTGTACATATTAGATTTGCTATAGTGTCAGGCTAATGTAAATAGTGTAAATAGTTAATTTAGATGATATTTATAAATATTATGGAATTTATTCAATTATATCTGAAAATAAAAAAATTGAAAAAAAAAGAAAGAAGGACTGCAGGAAAAGTGGAAGATAGAAAAGATGAGGAAGGCTAAGATAGAATATTGGTTTGCAAACAAAGAAGCTAAGAGAGCAGTTGCAATGGAAAAGAACAAGTCATCAGAGGCACTCTACCAATTTCTGGGAAGTGACTCGGTAGATGGCACAAATAAACTCTATAAGGCTGCAAGACTAACACATATAGTTACAGACAGTCATCAGACACTTTTCATAAGAGATGCCAGCAACAACCTGCTCACCAGTCTACAGGACATCAAAAGTTGATAGAAGGATTACTTTGAGTAGGTTCAAATGAAGAAAACCCTAGAGAAGCTGTACTGCCCCAAACATAGCCAACAAGAAAAAAATGAGGAGCCTCCCGAAGAAAAGAACAAAGGAAAATGAAGGCAAGAAAAGCAGCAGACTCAGTTGAGGTCACAGCAAATATGATAAAGATGTTGGATGAGACAGGGGATAAGATGCCTCCTAGGGGTTACTCATAGCAGTATGGAGAGGAAGGCATATCCCAGATAGCAAAAGAATAAGCATACTAGTGGCAGTGTACAAGAGCAAAGGGGATATCGACAGCTGTGGGCAGTAGAGAGGTATCAAGCTCTTGTCACACTGGATGAAAGTTCTGGAAAGGTTGATTGGTCAACAATTATGCAGAGCAGAAGAAAGTAAGATGGGAAATGAGCAGTTTGGATTCAGATCATGATTCAGATCAGGATGCAGCACAACCACCCTAATGTTTGCAGTGAGACAGATAGTTGAAAAGAATGTATGTATTTTGTGTATTTTGTGCCATGATGGCATTGTGAATGTTTTTGTAGCATTTGTCTCAGCAGACGGTAATAACTAACTTAGACAACTGTGTGTAACCCAGTGCCATGTGAAATTTGTACATGTGATTACTTTGCATTAGATCTTTGTGTCCCGCGCAGTGCTCCATACAAATGTTGGTTGAGCATATATACTTCCCACCCCCTGTCCCTATTGTTGAGGTGTTCTTATACTTGGTGGCTTTGCAGTTGCTCACCCATACTGTATAGTTGATCTGGGACACTCCTCCCAGTCTAGTGTCATTAGTTCATTTAATGTAATAGAGAGAGAACATTTGTGAAGGCCAACCCACTCAGATCCTTAAACTTGAATTAACTTCTGTTCCAGCTTTTTCCATTTCCACTTTACTGAAAAAAAAGTCTAAACTTGTTCCCCCTTTCCTGTAACAAGTCTAGTCCAGATACAGATTTGCTGTACCAAGGACTGTTTGTAAGCTCCTGAGCCCCCCCCCCCCACTTAAGTAGGGTTACACTATTCCCGGTGCCATAAAGTCTGCTCTTCAAATTTTCCCTTACAACTAGCCAGCTTTTCAGTTTTAGCACTCGAATCGGTTTCTTTGAGCTCAGCACTTGTTCCGAACTCATAAGCACTAAATAAGCTAAAAATTACTACAGCACTCAACTTTCCTCACTTGTCTAGAGCAAAACAGTTTTTACTACTTAATAAATAAGCACCTATTCAGGCATGTCGAAAGGTCAGCTCCTGGTAAGTTCTCCTGTCTACCTCATGAAACTGGGCATCTTGGGGCAATGCAGCAATTGCCTCATGTACACAGACAACCCTCTCCTCAACCACCCAGCAGTACAACCTGTGAGAGATGCACTTATATAGCCAAACTGGAAGCAAAGCTCTCTTCACTGAAGACCGGACTAGACAGTCAAGAGGAGAAGGCAAACACTTGCACCTCACCACACTCATCACATAGTCCCTCAAAACCTACACCACCAAAACACACACATAGTACCACAAAACATATGGCTACATTCACGGAGGCTCTCAATAAAAATCTGTCCAAGCAACCGAGACCTCCAAAGCAGAAATGAAAGCAACCTCAACCCCCAACACAACCCAAATGACATACAGTCCACAAACTTAGTGTGCCACTCAACTACAGCCCATAAGGCATCACGTACCCAACACTATAGTCATAGATGACTCTATAGTCAGGCATACTGATGTTCCTCTCACCAGGCTAAACAAGGAGAAAGATGCTGTCAGCTGCCAGTCAGGTGCCAGGATCCCCCACATAATGCATGCACTCAGATTATTCTACAAAAAGTACAAATATGACTCTGTCATTGTCCATGTTGGTGTGAATGACCTGAGACATACCTCCCTGGACTACATGAAAAGAGAATGGTTGAGCTCTCTGATGTTGTAGCCCAGGCAGGTATGACCCTAACCCTGAGTAGCATCCTGCCATCACCCAAAATGATACCACAGTACAAGGACAAAATGATTGACTTCAACAATTGGCTAAGCTTCTGGTGTCATTTTAAGGGAATCCAGTATCTGTCTGCCTGGGATGACATGATCGACAGACCACGATGCTTTGCCAGAGATGGCCTGCACCTGTCGCCCTTGGGATACTGGATATTGGCAAAGGCTCTTGCCACCCCTATAGTGCCTTTTTAGGCAAGGTTCAAATGTCACCACATCAAGGTTCACCACTGTAACAGGTACAAGCAAGCAAAATCTGAGAGTAATGCTACTCAATGCTAGAAGTCTAAACCTCAAAATGCACTCACTCGAGGCACTCCTTAAAATGGAGAACATCGTCATCTGTGCAGTGACAAAGACTTGGTTCAAAGCTCCAGAGAGCACTCCTGCATTACCAGGCTATAATTTATACCACACCTTTTGGCCACCTAACCCAGACTGCAACACTAAAGGTGGAGGCATGTCCATATTCATTAAGGATGTCCACACCTCCAAGCTAGGTCCTCAGCATAATGCATCCAAGATTATCCAAGTGCAACTAACTCTGGGCAAGACTGCAATCCAAATTGTAGCTTCTTACAGACCCCCACCATGCCCCAGGATTCCCACTCCTTTTTTCTTGATACACTGGAAAATATTAGGGTACAACCCAACACCCTAATAATGGGTGATTTCAACTACCCCCCATTAACTGGGAAAACTACTCATGTACAACCTCTTTTGCTCAACGTTTTCTGGAATTCATAAATTCCAATGCCTTGGATCAACTTATCCACACCCAAACCAGAGGTAGTAATATCCCAGACATGGTCATTACATACATGGGTGACCGATGTTCCACACCAGAGGTCAATTCCTTGTTGGTCAGATCCGACGACAACTAATCACCCTAGACATCCACATCCTGCCTCCATCCCCCCATTAGGGAAACAACCGTAAACAATTTCTCCAAAGCCAACTTCACACATCTTAAGACAGACGTGGCAAACTTCACAACACCCATGCAGATGGACAATACAGGTACGACTGCTGAATCCTACACAAATGCACTTTATAAGAATCTAAGTTGCAACTCACAGATACGCACTGAACTAGTGCAAAATAGCACAAAATATACTGAGCCTACTGATATTGCCAACATCCTAGCAGATAGATTCAGTGGAAACTTCACCCCCTCTCACCTCCAAAAGGGCCCACAACAACACCAGAAAAGTGTAGTGTCCCAAAAACTACAGACACACAGGTGAAAACAGCCCTTTAAAAAGCCAAAAACACAGCGTCAATGGGACCTGGTGGTGTCCAAGGCTGCGTCTTGCACGAACTACAGAGTGAACAAACACCCCACCTAAACACGCTCTTCAACCTCAGCCTCTCCACAGGCTGCATGCCCATAGAATGGTGCACAGCAATGGTTATTCCTCTCCACAAAGGAGGGGCCACAACTGACCCTGGTAACTATCGCCCCATAAGCCTTACTAGCCTGGTCTGCAAGGCTATGTAGTGCATCATCATGGAACTCATTAACAAAGACATTGGGAACCTCCAAACACTTGACCCGACCAAGTTCGGCTTTGTTAAGGGCAGATCATTGCCTACTAAACCTGGTTGACTTCTTTGAGACAGTCACCAAGGCCATAGACAAGGAAAAGGTGGTTCACACAGCCTACTTTGACCTCACCAAGGCTTTCAACACCATTCCCCACTAGGGTATTACAGAAAAACTCACCAGCCTGAACATAAACCCCTACATCAAGAGATGGGTTGCCAACTGGATTACAGACAGAACTCACACGGTAAGAATAGTGGGCTCCAGGTCTGACTCTAAACCAGTCACAAGTGGTGTCCCATGAGGCTTGGTCCTGGGACCCCTAATGTTCGGTATATACTTCTCAAAAGTACAGGCAAACACAGGAGGACTATGGCTAACGAAGTTCGCCAATGACTGCAAACTGGAAGCCATAATTGACTCTCTGGCTGACATAGCTGGCTGACATGGACATCCTCCAAAAGAGCCTTACTGAGATGGACACCTGGTGTCAAAGTCATGGCCTCAAGCTAAATGCCAAAAAATGCATAGTCATCACATTTGGGAAAAACAAAACACCCACGAATTACCACATAGGTGGCAGCCCCCTTAATGCAGAAGAGGTAATAAGAGATCTGGGGACCCAGGTAGATAGTAATCTCTCCTTTGACAATCATATTGCCAAAGTAGTTAGGAAATTCTGGTTTGCATCAAGAAATAAAAAGATTATAGTGCCCCTCTACTCATCACTCATTAGACCCATCATAGAGTACAATGCCCAATTTGGGATGTATCTCACAAGACACTTCCAGCAGCTAGAAAGATCACAAAAGTACCTCACCAAGAGGATTATTGGTATCAAACATATGTCCTATGCAGCTCGACTGAAAAAACTCCGGCTGTAGTCAGTGACATATCGCTTACTCAGAGGTAATCTCTGCCTGACTTACAAAGCCATGTCCAACTCAGAATTGATGGACATGCTCCACCTAAAGAAATTCAAGTCACTGCGAGCCACGTGCTCTAGTGAGCTAAACCTCACCACAACAATAAACAGAACATGCTGGAGGGATAGATTCCTGTCACAGAGACTCCCCATGCTTTGGAACAAAATTCCAAATAACATCACGCAGAGCCCCTCACTAACACTCTTCAAGAGAAACCTTCACAAGTGGATGGGTAACAGAAAATACACCCCTGGGATCACTTCATTGGCTCTGCTTGACAGAAAATCAATTAATTAATCAATGGGGTGGCGAAAGCCGACACACTCTGGCTAGGCTTATAAATGCCCTCGGGCAGATAGCCTAGTACCTACCTGTGAACCTATGAACCTATAAGCACTTACACGAGTGCATGGATCGTGCTATCCCTAACAGAACCAAGATGCTATCCTCCAAAAAAAGGAAGCCAATCTGGTGGTCTTCCACCATAAACAAACACTACAACAGAAGAAAGAAACTGTTGCAAAAAAGAGTAAACTCCCATGATTGGAGGAACTCTCTGGTCAGCATCAGTAAGAAACTGAGATCCCTCATAAAATCCTCCAAAGTTAGTTATGAAAACAAAATCGCCACTGATTCTAAAGACAACCACAAAGCATTCTATAGCTATGTCAATAATCTCAATGGCAATACTCAGATCTGCTTTGAGTTACAGCACAATGGCACTAAATATACAGAACCAACTGATATTGCCAACATCCTGGCAGATAGGTTCAGTGCTAACTTTACCCCCCTCTCTCCCCCTAAAGGGCCCATCTCTATACCAGAAGAATGCAAAGTTCCTGTAATTATAGCTGCACAGGTTAAAAACCACACTCTCCAGAGCGAAGAACACAGCATCCATGTGACCTGACAACATCCCAGGCTGCATTCTACATGAACTACAGAATGAACTGGCACCCCACCTAATTACCATGTTCAGTCATAGCTCATCTCAGGATTTGTGCCCATTGAATGGTGCACTGTGACGGTTATCCCACTCCACAAAGGGGGAGCCATGACAGACCCTGGGAACTACCGCCCCATTAGCCTGATGAGCCTGGTCTGCAAGGCCATGGAACGTATCATCATGGAACTTGTAAACAAATACATTGGTAATCTCCAAACTCTGTAACTCACACAGTTCAAGTTTGTAAAAGGTGGATCATGTTCTTAAACCTGATAGACTTCTATGAAGCAGTCACTGAAGCCATACATGAGGGTAAGGTGGTTCACACAGCCTATCTGGATCTCGCCAAGGCTTTTGACACCATACCCCACTCCGGAATTATAGATAAACTCACTAAACTAGATATAAATCCCTATGTCACAAGATTGGTTGCCAAATGGCTTACTGACAGAACCCACACTGTGAAAGCAGCAGACTCCAAATCCGACTTCAGACCAGTGACAAGTGGAGTACCATAGGGTTCAGTCCTGGGTCCTCTCCTGTTTGGTATCTACTTCCCTGAAGTACAGGCTAACACAGAAGGTCTTTTTCTAGCTAAGTTAGCAGACGACTGCAAACTAGGAGCCATAATCGAAACTCCTAACGATGTTGACATCCTGCAAAAGGGCCTCACTGAGACAGATGCCTGGTGTCAAAGCCATGGCCTCAAGCTCAATGCTAAAAAGTGCATTGTCATCCCCTTTGGTAAAAACTCTGTACCCATGAATTACCACATAGGCGGTAGTCTACTTAACACTGAAAGTGTGATAAGAGACCTTGGGACACAGATGAACAGTAGTCTCTCCTTTGATAATCATATCACCACAGTGGTCAGGAAATCATTCTACATGATGCACCTCATCACAAAAAGTTTCTCATCCAGAAAAAAAAGGTCATTGTTCCCTTCTACTCATCACTCATTAGACCCATTATAGAGTTCAACGCCCCTTTTGGTATGTACCTCACAAGACATCTACAACAACTGGAAAGGCCACAGTAATACCTCACAAAGAGGATTACTGGCCTCAAACAGATGCTCTACACAGACCGTCTCAAAAAAACTCCAGCTTTACTCCGTCGCATATTGCCTACTCAGATGCAATCTCTGCCTAACATACAAAGCTATGTCAAACCCAGAGCTGTTGGACATGCTCCACTTAAAGAAATTCCAATTACTCTGAGCTACTTGCTCTAGGGACCTAAACCTTGTCACCACAATAAACAGAAAATGCTGGAGGGATAGATTCCTGTCCCAGAGACTTCCCATACTCTGGAACAGACTACCTATCTGTGTCAAACAGAGCTCCTCATTAGCACTCTTAAAGAATAATCTTGATGATTGGATGGGAAATAGGAAATTCACCCTGTGGATCACTTCTGTGGCTCTGCTTGACAGTGGCACAGGAAAATAATTTTCTTAGGTGACGAAAGCCAGGGTAACTTTTTGGCTAGGCTTATATAGGCTATTGGGCCAATAGCCTAGTACCTACCTATGAACCTATGAACCTTAGCATATGCACTTGTCAGTAGCTCAGTCTCAGTGCACTGTAGCATTATATGAGTTCATATGTCACACAGAGTGCTTTCTGTGTCATAATGGCATCTACTCATACATCATAGTACTTGCAATGTGTCCCAGTCCTGCTCAGCCCCAATTTTATGGTGCAAGACCACCATCATGCACCAGGTATATACTAGGCTAATGACCACCAAGGTCTTTATAAACCTAGCCATACAACCCAACCCAAATGTGCCCTTGTGTATCATAGGTATTCATTAGGAGGAGGTATGTTAGAAAGTTTCTAGAGGTTATGTGGTGGGGGGCATGTTAGTTTGGGCATTACTGTCTATCAGAGACATAAGGGCCAGACCAAGGGTTTATTTCCAATTTCCCATCCATTGGTCAAGGTTACACTTAAATAGGGTTAGGGATGAACTCTGCTTCACATGGATGGGGAGCCTGTTCCAGAGCATGGGGATCTCACCAACATGCATTATTTATGTTGTAAGCAAAATTTAAATCCTTGGATCTAGTGATTCTGATGCTGTTCATTTTTCAAATGTGCAAAATGTGTAATTGAGCTGCATCTGAGGAAGCTTTGTATGCCAGGCATAGATCACCTCTCAGTAACCTGTCGGAGACCAAGTACAGAGATAGGTCATTAAGGCAATCTGAGCAGGGCATTGTGTTCAACTGTTACATATATTTGGTCAGGTACATGCTGATGGGGGAAGCACACTGTTGGAGTCAGTAGCAACTGTCTTCATTCCTCTACACTGCACATTCTGTATAGCAAGTCTGCAGTGTTTTGCATGGCTATTTTGCCTCCCTTCCCCCATGAACTTTTGTTATTTTGAAATATAAATGCGTCTTACTCACCCTTTTGGTATGTTACTGGTGTGTACACTAGACTGACATTTTTCAATAAAACACCATTAACTCTTATATTTATATCCCTTTTTTGTGAGTGTACAGCCTGTTGTTATAGGTTTACCTGGCAGTACATATGATTAGTCATTGAGTTTTATATGCATCTATGCTACATACAGGTCTTGTAGTGTACATGACTGTGTTGCTTGTGTCAGTTGCACACAGACACCTCATATCCCTCTACATGTGCATGCTGCTCATATCTCAGACCTGTTCACCTTACTGCATGTGCTGAACATCTTCTAAAATGCAGCACTTGCATTCCGTATTGTGTTGGGGACAAATTCATGTATGATGTTTTGACTCTGGCACGCTTGCCCTGTATCTTTCTTTGACATGTTTTTTTCCATACAGGTTGTTTATTATTACTAGGGTCATAAAGTGATCCTGTTCCATTCCCCTTATAGCTTTTGGTTATGTGGTACATATCTGCATGCCATATATGTACAATGTGGTGTATATGTTTAAATGCATCTTTGTGTACTGTAGCAACATTAGCTTGAAGGTGTAATGTGCTGGTAGGACACTTCAGCCATCATGATAGGCTATCACTCTCATGTGATTCATAGCCACACACTATGGTGGTTATTGTGAGGCATCCACCTGTGTGAAATCTCGACTAGCATGACGTGCTCTTGTAAAATACTTGTCATATTCCCTGCATATCTGTTACTGAACAGCCTTGATGTCATACATCTGTCATGCTTCTTTAATGTTTTCTAGGGTATCCTTATCACCATGGCTGTCATATATGGCAACACAGCATCACATGCCATTGTTGGAGTTGTGTTTGTTGAGCATTTTGGACATTCCAGTTGTATGATATGACTGCATGACCCATACCCCCATTGCATACCTGACCATGCTCTGTGTTGTTCCTGACATGTAACACACCATGACAAGAGAATGAATCCTGTCCAAATGTTGAGTTATTATGCTTATTTGGCCATTACATAGATGCATATGGTACTGATGCTTGGCTTTGTGTATACATGCTTACTTCTTGAATGCAAGGTCATGGGGCTCAATTCTGACCTTTGCTGTTGTGATTCTGCATGTCCATTTATGGATGCGATCTGTTTTGCTGTTGAGTGGGTTATACTCACACTGACGATAGCCTATTGAGTGGTGATGTCTGTTGTTCACCATGCACTGCAATGTTGTTTACCAGTTACTGTTCCCTGCCACATGACTACTATCAGTCCTACTTCATTTTGTATAACTGTCACATGTTTTGTGACATTACAGCACTGCTTTGTTCATTGGTATATAATGTATTGTTGTGGTGCAACATGGCTGGTTTGCACCCCTACCCTGTTCATTCACTTCCCTTGAGTCTACATGTGTGTTGTCTGTGTATCTTACCTTCCCTCTTTATATATTACCTACCTTTGTATGCCCTGTTGTGCACTAGTTGTCATGTTTTTCACTCAGCCATCTCTCCTCCTCCATTTCCTGAGACTATTCCAATCCTTCTTTTTTTCCAAAAATGAAAAAAGGGGTCTATCCCCACCAAAAAAAAAATACCCATGTCTCTTTGACTCTGCCTCAGACATTTGTGTCTGCTCATTCCTCTTGTGTGGCCCTCTTCTTGACACTCATCCTCCATCTGCTTTTCTATCACCCTCTTTCTTAGGGTGTCTTCTTACTTGTGTTCCCACTCATGTCCCACAGCCTTCTTTTGTTCACTACAGTTAGTGCTGGTGATGTGGTTGTGTATGCACTTTGCTGAAATTAATATTTTGTTTTTATATTTTTTGTGTGGATTATGATGGCTTCCACTAATATATATATATATATATATATATATATATATATATATATATATATATATATATATATATATATATATATATATATATATATATATATATGGGTTCACTATATAATTTCGAAATACTGATATCTCGAATATCAGTATTTTGAAATTATAATCACGAACCGCCAAAATGCTGAAACTAAAGAATCCCAAAACCAAGAATCACAAACCCAGCATGTTCCATATTTCAAAATTATAATCACGAACCGCCAAAATGCCGAAACTAAAGAATCCCAAAACCAAGAATCACGAACCCAGCATGTTCCGTTCCTTAAGCAAGAATCACTGCACTTTTAATGACAATCAGCTGTGTAGAACAAGCTCCGTACCTTAAGCAAGAATCACTGAGCTGTTAATGATAATCAGCTGTGTACAACACGCTCCGTACCTTGTACCACACTGAATATGGCATCAGTAACCTATCCACCGCCGGTAATAATTGACGGGATTTACAAATGTATTGAGTCGCAAAAGGGACGTAGTGTGTTAATAATAGATGGTTACATTTACCATCTAGAGAAAAAATTAGATGTGAGAAATTACTGGTGTTGTAAATGGAAGACGTCCATGCCTTGTAAAGGTAGGATCATCACAAAGTCAGTTAGCAATGGCAAAGAATTGTACAGGACAGTACCTCACAGTCACACAGGAGACCCTTCACAAATAGAGCACTATAGCATGTCTGCAGAATTAAAACATAGAGCAATTGTGTCTAGAGATCCACCTTGTCTTTTTCTGCAAGACGCTTTGGGTTTTACATCAGTAGATGTGATAGCCGACATGCCAAACTGAAGAGCATTACTGCAAACTATAGGTAGAGTTAGACGTAGTGTGAAAGGAAAGCCAGGTACATGCAGTCTGACATTAGAAACATTGAATGTGTGTGATTTTCCTCTAAAAGATGGTAACTTCATTTACCGACGTGTAGATGATCCTACCAACCAGAATACATTGGTAGTGTTTGCAACTGAGCAAAACATACATAATTTAAGTGGTGCTACAATTTGCCTTATGGACGGCACATTCTTTTACAAGGGTGCCATTTGCAGGCAGCTATATACAATTCACGCTTTCCTGCAGTGTGGACATTACTCAAACTGTGCACCTTTAATATATTTCCTAATGAGCAAGAAGTCTTTGAAAGCATATAACTCCATGTGGGAATGTATATTTATGCTCATGGAAGAACAAGAGTGTGATATGCAACTTAAGTTTATTCTCTGTGATTTTGAGATCGCAGCATTGAAGAGTATTGCAAGTAATTTTAGTTCTGTGAAGGCAAAAGGTTGTCTGTTTCACTTCGGTAGGAACTTGTGGAGAAAGGTTCAGCAGTTGGGACTAACTCACCTGTGCAACACTAATATGGGGTCCCAAAACGCAGTGAAATGTCTTGTTGCTTTGGCATTCTTGCCAGAAGAAGAAGACATTACTGATGCTTACTTTCAGTTAAAAGCTACATTTCCTGCAGAAGGTGAAGCATTAGTAAAATATTTTGGTGATTGGTATGTTGTTGCACGGAAATGTCACTTTAGTACAAGATCTGCATGTATATTACAGTTCCCTCCTCTCTTTCCAGTTAGATTTTGGAACGTGTATGAGCTTAATGAGATTGGGTTACCTCGTACACAAAACTCAGTGGAGGCATGGCACCGTAGACTTAAATGTCTTTTAGGAGCTAAGACAACCGATCTGGCTGTTCTAATGGAAACTTTAGCTAAGGAATAAGACAGAGTGAATGAATTGAGAGTGCGGCAAACTACTGGAAGCCCATCCAGTCCAAAAAGAAGTTGGCTTGTGATTCGTCAAAGGAAGTTTGACACTGTGTTGTCTAACAGACACGAATATAGCACTCTGAACTTTCTTAAAGTAATTGCGTGGCTGCTGAAGCTTTGAGCATAACCGAGGGAAAGTTTCCAAATGTCTACATCTATATTTATTTCAGCAAAGGTCTATGATGTTAAATAATCCCACTCTGAGGGTGTAATATAATGGCGGAGGGTTTTAAACTGCAACTAATAAAGGCAAATACAACCTTTTCGTGATTTCAAGTCTTCGATATTTCATACTTTGTTCAAATAAGCTTTCAGCATTTTGGCAGGTTGTGATTATAATTTTGAAATACTGATAGTCGAGATATCAGTATTTCAAAATTATATAGTGAACCCATATATAAAAATCAAAAATTTCCATTGCATTTTATAACACAATCCACAGATATATTGCAGATATTCATAGTATACTGAGGGTGTTGCTAATATTCCTTTATGTTCTGCCATTCCTTTACTGCATACTGGGGAAAAGTACATTTGGTTTTTATGTACATGTCATACACATGCCTTGCTAATGGGACCATATCTACTTATGAACATTTCTTGTTAGGCTTGCAGTTTCAACTTAGGTATGACACTGTGCTATAATTACTGCTTCTTGTTCTATCTGCATTACTCTGAGGTAGTACTCTGGTCCTGAGACACATTAGCTTGTTACCTGATTTGCTATAAATCTTGCTCCGAACTCGGTGCACTCTGCCAAGTTCAGTAAATCTTTTGGAATCCTTCCCATTAAATCTATCCCAATGTCACAAAAACAGGATTTTGTTGTTTTTTATAGCAATATTTCTTGATTAGTCTATGCAGTTTGTCTATATTGCATGTTTTCTAAATTTCCACTTCTATTAGCCATATTGAATGTTGTAGTAACAAGCAGCCAAGAATTTAAGTTTATGATATTTAGTATAGGTGGTCTTATAGTTATGAGTTGGGATTGAGACCGTCTACTCAGGGGTACAAATCAGATCTAACACAAGGTGCCCTGGGCACTTGTGTAGGGAGTGGTACTAGCTGAAGGGGGGCCCCACTAGGGTTTGCAATGACAGTCTAGTTGCTCTTTATGAATGTACTTTTTCTATAAATCATTGGATTTCATCACTCCTGTGCCAAAGGAAAAGTTTCCAATCACCACTTCCTGTCAAATAGAATGGTTTTGAATGGTGGTAAAGTTTTTCAGAGTTTCAGGCACAGTTGGAGAGGGGGGAGTCTAAATGTCCTTTGAAGCACACTCATGCAAAAACGTAATACATTGTTAAATGTATTCACTTCAGCAGCTCATTCAGGATAATAAATAGAACACCTACAGTCATGTATAACTTCTATTTGCATGCAATCATTAAAACAAGCAAAGTAAACATCCAGGTCACTTTCTTCATTTGTTGTTGCATTACTTCTTCTTCAGTTGAGTTCTCATTTTCTGGGTTTTTGCACTCCAGTTGCATCATTCTGCATTTCTTCTTTGGATTTATGATATTGTGCTGTATATCCTTCCTTCCTTTCATCATTCAACATTTATTGCCTTTTCTATACACATTTTGTATATTAATCAAATTGCATTAATTTGTGTAATCAACAAAACAGCAAATATTTCCTTTAAATCCTTGAGAAGTGCTTCTCACAAAATACTAAAAATGACCAGCCCTGATAGTGGAAATATGAAAGAGGAATATTATCTTATTTGAAATTTGAAACCAGGACCTCCAGCATTGATACTTGGACCATCATACATATCACCATCTTTTCATGTAAGGGTACACCATTCACTATGAACCCCTGTATAGTATTGCCTTACCAGTGATAAACTGTACTAAGTTTTCAGACCCTTTCTAAGTGCACCTGATTTAGTTTAGTATTGTGTAAAGCAGTAAAGTAACACAGTATGTATATATGCCTGGGACAGAGACTTTTGTTAATTCATTTGCCTGACAATGTAGCTATTTGTATGGGGTGAGTGCACTGTTCTCATTGAACGAATCACCAATTGCTACAATGTTTCAGTGTTTGCCAGGTCACAATGTTTATCTTATGAGCTTTTGTGTCTGACATAGTTTACTGCTTTTTCTCTTTTTCCCAATAGGGGTCACCACAGCAGAACAATGATTTACAGAACAATTTGCAGTGTCCAATCCACCTGCAGTATGTCTTTGGAATGTGGGAGGAATCACACATGACTGCAGGGAGGACAAGCAGACTCTGCACAGAAGGCACCCTAGCCAAGGATCAAACCAGATAACACCTTGCTGTAAGGTGGCCACACTAACCACTGCACCACATGATGTTTCTTTGATGTGGAATCTCCACACTGCTGTGATATGGCAACTGTGTATTTCTTTACTGCGGTCAGTCAGTGGGAGGTCTGTGTAAAATGATACATGCGGTATATGAAATGAGGTTCTGGTTCGAGTACATTTCTGAATAATTCTTGAAATACAGCTGTGGATTTTGTGAGTATGATCTTCAGGAACTCTGTGTTTGTAGCAGCTGTTATGGTTGTTTTCTCATGGGGATGGGCTGATGCTGATAGCTTAACCTCAATATTCTGTATTTACCCAAATCTTTCAATGTAACAGAAATTTAAGACTTTGTCAAAAAATAGCATATTTTTTTGAACATGTATGTCCACACTGTCATTTTCTAATTACCTTTGTGGAGTGATTCCAGAAAAGTCAACTGAAGAAGACTGCAACACCTCATGTTATGGTGGGGCTTATGCTAATATCCATGCACAATGCAACTTTTTGGTCACTTTTGTGATTTTGGCTTGGGAAACATGTCAAAGTGGTATAGTGGGTAGCAATGCTGCCTCAGAGCATGAGGTTCCCTGGTTCAATTCTCAGTTGGGGTACCTTCTGTGTAGAGTCTGCATGTTCTTGCTGTGCTCATGTGGGTTTTCTCCAGGTGTGCTGGCTTCTTTCCATATTTTAAAGACATAGTAGGAGGATTGGGCATTCTGTAATTGTCTATAGGTGCAAGTGTGCCTGCAAGTATGTGGTGTGGAAGAACTATCATGGCAAGGCTAGCCACCCAGTGGTTTAAACCTTGGTTCTAGATGATTGTCCCTGTTAAAGACACCCTGATCTCATGGGAAAAAGGGGTGTGGATGGATGGAAACATGTCACAAGAAGTGTTTTAGAGAACAGCAAGTTGGTAGGACATGACTTATCTTTTTTATGTTTAGTTTCTTGGAGATGACAGATTTTCTGGGGCTTTCTACACACTTAAAAGTTAGTGCTGTAATAAGCATTGCTCAGCACAAATACATCACAGCTATTTGAATGTGCAAAAACATTATTTTCTTTAATAAGACAAGTTTTAGCATGCCCTATACCTAGAACACATCATTTCACTTCATTTTTTGGTGGGGAGACAATTTTCTTGGAGCCCTACAAATCTAGGGATTTTCTGTTCATTCAGAATTCATAATTGCATGATACATCTAGCAACTGCATGGAAACATGTACTTGTCATGGTCCAGGCAAGTTGGAAATTAAGCAGTAAACTAAGGTCACTTTAAGTAAATGCATTTCTCAAGAGAATAGAAATGTGCTTGTGATCTTATTGAGTGTGTTTTCATTGTGAGAGCTTTTTGTTTGGCTTAGCAAGGGATTCTTAATGAAAAAAGATACAATTACATTCAGATCCCTGTGATTACTGCAAATGTGTAGGACAAAATAGTATGTATATTGAAACATTTAAACACTATTTTATGGCAATATTGAAAAGACAGCCCCATAAAAGGATGTTTATATGGATTGGAGGAACCCTGGTCCATTACCTTGCTAGGCCCTATTTGACCATGGTCCAATTCTGTCAGGGGGATCAAAAATAACAAACAATAAATTAGGTTTACACATGTTTAGAACAAACAAAATTGTATTAAGATTTTTTTGACTTTGGGATTAAATATAAGAAATTTGAATTTATGAGGCAAGCTGATGTGTCGCTTATGAATGCCCTTGGACAAACATCTGAGCAACAAACAGCTCTATCTTTATGACTAAGTCTTGTAAACCTCTATGACTGGTAAACAGTAAATAAAAGAATAGAAGAACATTGCACAATCATGTGTGGCTGGAGACATTCCAAGTCTAAACAAATATCACTTAAACTTCAATGAAATTGAGGCCAGCTGTTGCTCTAACCCATAGGCCCCACATGGTCATTTACAGGAGAAATGCCAAATGCAGTTTTAACCCTCCAAATGAAAGCCTGACAGATTCTGGGTGAAACAAATGCATGGCAGTCATGTCAATCAGATGTGATTAGAGGTTGTGCCAGTTGGCTGGTTTGTCTGAGATTTATGGGTAATGTAGTTCAGTGTGGTTTATATATTGTATACTCTTCACTGGGCTCATTAGTAATGAACACTGAGACAGTAACACTCTTATTCTGCTATAACATCCAAACAAGCAGGACTCATCACCATGTGTTGAGTACACATTGTTCTCCAACTTCATTCAGAGCTTTGAAGTAATTCCTACATTCTCAGCAATCATGCATCTCAACTGCCCAGATTTTCACAGTGTCCAGATTTTTGCCTCATTGTTTTGGTCTGTTCCTTATGAAAACTGGAGTTTCTTGACGAGCCACTGGAAATTAAAGTCATTAAATAATGACAGACATTTGAGGTTTAGGCTTCATATCCTTCAGAAAACATACACTACTAACACAAACCTTCATATTCCAGAAATTTTCTAAGTTTATAAGAGTAATATTTAAAATATGTCCCTATTTTTGGACCTTTGTCGCCACATTATGTTGGGCTTTGTCCAGGTTTTTTGCATTAAGAAGTTATAAAGGCAGGGAAAAAAAACAGCAACAGAGATTCTCATTTCTCTATTGCTTTTCCTGAACAGCAATGATGCACTATGCAAGCATGGAAGCATAAGTGCCATATGCATGGACAGTATATCAGCCATCAGTGAAGAAACATTACAATGCTGTTATACATTATTATTCACGACAGGTAAATAATTTCTTTCTTAAATAGTGTCGTATGATATCAGTAAACCACTTCTGGATATAGGAATCACAGGATTAACCCATGGTTGGCTTTATTTCATCATTCAGGCTTCATCCTCATAACAAATCATGCCAGCTGTGGATACATCCTGTGATACCCACAGCTGGTCATGGGATATTGGCTAAATTATGTCATCATATAACATTCCACCCAGTAACAATACGAAGTCCAAATGGAGAGATGATAAAATCAGCAAGCAAAGGAGAGTAGTATTGCTGGAAATGAATTCATCCTCAAGTCTTGGTGAGGACCTTCACGAGGTAGACTCTGTTTGTACAAAATCTCACCAAGGAGACATTGTTATATAAGCATATATTTTTATATAGCATATATCATGGAGAGAAGTAGGTAAAAAATAGAAAAGACAACTGGGTGCACAAGTCCCAGGATAAAAATAACTGCCTAATCCTGGTAGGTGCACTGGTGCCCAGACAGGAAAAAATGACAGCGTAGAATCCTCAAGACATGGGAACATTCCTACAATGGGGTTAGACCACACTTAGGGAAAAGATGGCCCCCTGTTGAAGAAGGAAGTGGTAGTCTACAAAACCCACAAAAATTGACAGTCAAAAAATGTGTCATAAAGATGATAGAGTGGACTATTGAGGATAAGAAACAAATCATGTATTGTTACTATTATGCAAGAAGCCCAGAATTTCTGGATAGAAGACATTCAAAAAGGTTAAGAGAGAAATTAAAGGAAAAACATATTTGCACAATAAAAACTGTCAAACGCTTCAAATGCAAATTTGTGTTCAATAATACAACAGATTCATGAAAGCTGTTATATAGCTCAAGAAATGTTAGGGCATCTGGAGAGAGAAGTGACTGAAGAAGTGTGAAAATATAAAGAACAAAACCTAGAGATTTTTGAAAGGAATAATAAAGAAACATGTACATGGGAAAGAAAGGGAGATCTGATATGATATATTATTTATTCAAGACAGAAAGTCAAACTAATCAATACAAATGAAAAAAAACAGCTCCCAAAGATATTTGAAGAGAAATACAAGCAAAGGTACCAAGAAATTAAAAAAATTACAATTAAAAACATAAGATTGCAAAGGGGGAATGTACAACATAAGATTAGTAGATAAACAAATAGAAGGTGAAGTTATGGGATGCCTGTGTAATGAAGGATTTAGTGTAGAAAGTCTAACATAGATTATGTCACAACATGATGGAACAATGAGTCCCCACAGTAACAAGATACAGGTGGAGTGGGAAACAGCTGAAGAAATATAGACATGGGAAAGAAAAAAGATTTAATATGGTACAATATTTATGCAAAGGTGAAAACAAAACTAATCAATACAAAAAACAAGCACCAAACAGATTTGAAGAGAAATACAAGCAAAAGCATCTGGATATTTAAATTTTTACAATACAAAAATAGGAAAACAAATGGGGAAGGGAAGAAAGAGAATTAGTAATGAAGAAGTTAAAGAAATATAAAGTGAAGTTATGGATTACTTGCAAAGTGAAGGATTTAGTGTAGAAAATCAAACCCTGGTAACATCACACCATGGTGGAACAGTGAGCTCTCAAATTAAGGAGAAACAAGTGGAATGGGAAACGTGTGATCAGTTACCACATAAAGATACTCTGGAACATTAAGTAGGAAACCAGCACAAACGCTCAGCTGGAGTTACACAGCAAGGGAAGGAGCAGGAAACAGTGGCAACTCTGATGCAGTCAATGTTGTGGAGTGATAGGCCAGTGAGTTCCCATACTAAAGAGCAATGGATGACACAGGATGCAGCTGAAGAGAATATGTCACAGGAAGATGTTCTGAAACTTTCTCTAGAATGTTCTCAGGAAACAAAGAGTACAGAATGTGCTCTTAGTTTAGAAGAACAATATCTACGGAAAGAGTTGCTTGAATTAATAGAGATGGATAGACTTATTAAGATCAGTGAAAACAAAAGATTACAGAAAGTCAGTAAGACCCAAAAATGTTAGAAGTCTGATAAAACAAATGAATGCAGTAATCAAGGCTATTAGAAATTTAATTGACATAACAGAAGTATATATGATATATTACTGTGCAGCTAAATTAATAACAGATAAAGTCTTACCACAAAAAATACAGGGACAATAAGGGAAAGGAAAGACAGAAATCAAATGTCATCATGGAAGTATTGAATAGAGAAAACTATAAAGCAATTAAGAAAAGAGTCACTTTTAGAAGACTATAGAAGAGGGAACAGATCTATAAAAATACATAGAAAGGTAGATGTGATAAAAGCATTGCACAGTATTAAAACAGACCAGGATCTATCGTACACTATTGCAAATAATATACTCAATATAGCAGCTCAAAAAGAAAAACTTAAAAGATGCTCAAACAAACATAAAAGAAAAGTACTAAATAAGCAATTCATTGATAATCCAGAAAAGCTTTATGAAGAACTGGGAAACAAAGCAACAGAAGAAATATCGATGAAGACCTTGTAGAGCATAACAAATATGCTGAATGGAGAGAAGAAATAAACGAAACAGTAAGAAGTTCAAATGTACAGGATATAAAATGTGATGAAGTAACGGCCAGAGAAACTGAAATAAAATTAAGAAAAGCTCCTAAATGGAAAACGTCAGGCCCAGTGCAGTACCTAACTTCTGGCTGAAATTATTAACATTGTTGCACGAACATTTAGCCCTGAGTAAAAACTACTTATATGTGTACCCCAGACATACACCAACCTGTTTAATGACAGGAAAAACAATACTCCTCCTTAAGAGCGAATCTGCAAGCTATCCTAAAAACTATAGGCAATAACTTGTCTTCCAATGATGTATAAACTATATACTAGAACTGATGCTGATAGAGTTTATGGTCATCTACAAGAAAACTCCATCATGGCAATCGAAAAAAAGGGTAACAAAAGAAAGTCATATGGAACAAAGAATTATTTTTGTTAAATAAAGTCATAATACAGAATTGTAAAAAGGGGAAGAATATAAGTAGGCATGGATAGATAACAACAAAGCATTTGTCAGCATCCCATATTCATGGATAAAGGAGTGCTTATAGATGTATACGATATAGGTTTATATGATTTCATTGAGTTTTCAGAAACTCAAAATTCATATAGTCAAGATTGTATGATTCAGCTTCCCAAGGTTCAAAAAAAAAAGAAAAGAAATCTACATTTTTGCAGGGGTCAAGCCTCCTTGCTCTCCATGGGGGGGGCTGTGCCACCCACACCCCTTGCAACTTATATATACCATATCCAAGATCACACTACAGTGGGAAGATGGTAAAATCGCTAATCACCACTGCACTGTGATCTAGATAGAATTGCTTCAAAAGGGGATTTATCCTTTTCCCCACTGTAGTGGAATCTTATTTTTTTTATTTCAAGGTTTTGGAAACTCGATGATATGGTCTCATAAAAAATAATTTAGAGTTTCTGAAAACTCGATGAGGTCATATAAATCCATAAGATACATACAACATTGAATAATTACTTTAAATTGACCATGAAACACTGCCAGCCACTTTGCAGCTAAGACATGATAAAGGACAAATTATTATCTCATGGATAAAAATTCAAAGGGGGGTATTCCAGGGTTACTCTTTGTCACCATTGTTCTTTTGGCTTGCACTTAACCCATTAAGCTGTCTACTTAATAGATTAAGTTATGGTTACAATTTGTCGCCCAGACAACAACAAAATGTAAAGACTACTCATATTCTTTTTGTGGGTGATTTCAAACTGTCTAGTTCATCAGATGAAGATGTGAAAGCACAACTAGAAATGGCCAAAACATTCTCAGATGAGATAAGAATGTCATTTGGTCTTAATAAATGTGGAAAAAGCAACATTTAAAGCAGGAAAGGTGGAGCATTAAGAAAATATCAGTCTGGGACAGGAATGTGATATAAAGGAACTTGAGCAGTAGGAAGTATATAAATATTTGGGAACTGAACAAATGCAAACAAAACTTAGTAAAGAATGTTTTTGGAGACTAAAATTAATACTGAAAACAGCCCTGGCATCTAGGAACAAAGGCCAAGCTATAAACCAATTTGCTCTTCTTGTTCTAACTTACATTTTTTGTGTGTGTTTTACTGTGTCTTTAAGTATAATGAATGTATTTGTATTTATTTTGAGTGATTTGATTAGTCCAAGTAAACCTGCTATATGAGGTAGTTCTATTTAAAATGATATGGATGTCCTACGGCTTTTTTGTATGTTTGACTATATCATTAAGTATAATGAATGTATTTGTATTTATTTTGAGTGATTTGATTAGTCCAAGTAAACATGCAATAAGAGGCAGTTTTATTTAAAATGATATGGATGTACTGTGGCTATTTTTTCTGATGAAGTGTTGTAAGAATAAAGAGAAAAGCGCTAAACATTTGGAGTTTATCTTTTAGGCTTCTTTGCCTTCTGGCTTTATTACTTTTGGCTCCAAAAGGTATTGGGTCAGTTGGACAGGAAAACAAGAAAAATGCTTCCAGCTTATCAAATTATATATAAAAATCAATATATACCAAGAATGTATACTCATTGTTCTGAAGGAGGCATGGGGCCTCCTCAAATTTGATTACATGTATAGATCTGCAATCATAGGACTGCATGCATAACTGCTGACCTCATCAGATCCAAATACAATTAAAGTTTTGAAACATGAGAACAAATCTAAGATGACTTACCTGCTTAATTAAGCAGAAACATATCAGTGTCAACTGACAATGGAAACCAAACCAGAAGCAGAATGTGCTAAAAAAAGTAAGAATAAAATTAAAAGGATGAGATGAAAAAGTAAAAGGATCAGATGACAAGGGAAAAAATGTGGAAAAGGTATAAATATAATTGCAAGTATATAAAACTCTTGGAACAACCTCATGTTGATCAGGATCTGACACAGAAATGGTTAAAGAGAGGTGAATTTAAACCAAAAGATGAAAAGTTAATATGAGCAACTCAGGCTACTGGACTACATACATGTTGGTTTACAAAGTCTATTAAACATGTAGGAGAAATAGACACATGTAAGTTCTATAAAACAAAACTGAAAACAGTTGCACATCTTGTTGCTGGGTGTGATACACTAATGGCAGTGGGACTATAAACCGAAAAGCATAATAATATGGCAAGGTTGTTTCACTGGGGATTGCACAAACATTACAACACTGAAATAGATGAGAAGCATTGGAAACATGAGCTACAAAGCATTATAGAGAATGAAGACATTTATATCACATAGGATCACCTATTACCAACAGTTCAAAAAACAGATGCAAAAAAAGCAGATATAGTAGTCCATGAAATGAAGGCAAATGTAGCATTAATCATTGAAATTGCTACACTCAGTGATTACAGCATCTGACATACGAGAGACACAAAGTTATAAAATACCAGGATTTGCAGCAGAAATGAGGGCAATCTGGAAGAAGGATACCCAGACAGTTTCAATAGCAGTAGGAGCAATGAGGCACATAAAAATAATTTACAGTAGTATTTAGATATGCTACCAATACCTGTAACTGTATGAATTGCAGAAGAAGTCAATTCTGGGCACACTGTGGATGCTGCAAATAGCACTTTTGGCTATGATCAAAGATTCAAACAATAGTAATTTCATGGTCTTTAATCATTATTTGACATAGGAATGGGGTTCATTCTCATCATGGTATTAGAAACCCAAAATATTTGAAGAAATTAAAGAAATTAACAATACATTTGCCATGCTTTTTCATAATATATATGAAATGTATAGCCCTGGCATTTCTTAAAACAGGCAGTTTTATGCATTTCTGTGTTACGTTTTCTTTTATTTATTTATCTATTTATTTATTTTTTGCCTCAAGTTAGAAAGAGTAAAGTAATATCTGGAAAGAAGCACTCCACAACTGCAAAAGAGAGAACAGTTTTTTTTCCTCCAGTTATCTGTATTCACTCAAACTGATCCACTCAAATTTAAGTTGGCTAATTCTCTTTTACAGTAGAATGCATTTGACACCGCTTTGTTAATCTGTCCCATGCTGATACCATCAGAACACATTACCGCTGATATTTCAATTCATCCTTCTTGTGAGTGGCAGATTATAAGAATTATGTGATTAATAGAACCCAGTATCATATGCAATATTTGTATCATTGCTGTGCAATTTGTATTCAAATCCAAAGTAATTCATTGAGTGACCCAAAGTAAAGGATGATTAGAAGTTAAATAAGACTATTATCAAATGCAACAATAATGTTTAGTTATAAATAAAGCATGACATATGCTGTAAAATTAGTGAAAAAGTGTGTGTGTGTGTGTGTGTGTGTGTGTGTGTGTGTGTGTGTGTGTGTGTGTGTGTGTGTACACTGACAAAGGAAATAAAAAGTAACTCACTTGGCATTAAGCTTCACAGCTATATATAGTATTTATCAAAGGATTATAGGCAGTTACTAACCTAATGGCCTTAATGCCTTTTCAGCCCAGCCATTTATGCCCCAAATTTCGGAATTATCAAAGTCCATAGGGTAGAACAGCTTTGATATATGTCTGTGAATTAGGGCATCTACAAATTTCCCCTGTCTGTAAGGGCCACAGGTGACAAGCCAGGGGGAGAAATTTCAATTTCCTGTCCATTGGTCCAAACTGCATTTGAATATGCTTCGGGAAGATCTCTGTTTCACCTGAATAGGAAGTCTCTTCCAGAGAAGGGGTTATCTCTGAGACACATGACTATCCTTTCAGCATGTTTTATTTATATCAGAGATGAGGTTTAGATCTTTAGATCAAGTAATTCCAGTGCTGTTCATTTTGGGAATGTGTAGCCGATCCATGAGGACTGGATGGGAGAATGCCTTGTAGGTTAGGCATAGATAGCACCTCAGTAGTCTATAGTAGACTGAATACTGGGACAAGACATTGAGGAGGTCCATATAAGATCTACTATTTAAACCCTGTATTCATTAAGTGAAGAAGTTCTGTGGCTGCTCTAGTCATTACAGATGCTTAATAAAATAGGTACATGCTAAATGGTGCACTGTACTCGACTATCAGTTTAATGAGGGTTGAGTATAGTGGGACTTTGATCAGCTTAGTTCTGGACGCCATGTACTTGCTTATAAGTTGCACCATGTAGAATGATTTTCTTACTACCAAGGACAAACTGTGACTAAAGTTCAGGTTATTGTCAATCTTCCACATGGTTCAATCTTACGGGGTGTTATCAATGTTGTAATTTGCTGGGGTAGTCATCTTCCAAAAGGGTATAATTATGCATTTTTTGCATTGAATTTTAGGCCATGGAAATGGCATAATTTATTAGTCTGTGTCAGACCTTCCTGGAGGAGAGCTACCTATTTGAGGGATTCAATGATGTTACGCAGCTTGCAGTCATCAGCAAATTTGGACAGCCAAAGAGCCTTTACATTGCTTTGACTTCACAGAAGTACATTCCAAATAAGAGATGTCCCAGTTCCAAGCCCTATGGGACACTACTAGTAACAGACCTCTTAGCGGAGGTGGATTCTCCCACACTAACATCAGGTGTCCTATCTGTGAGCCATGTGACAATTCATCAGGTGACATAGGGATGTATGCCTAAATTTGTGAGTTTGTCTATAATGCCTGAGTGAGTAATTATGTGAAATGCCTTTGCCAGGTCAATGTACCAGTATGAACTAGTTTGCCCTTGTCTATGACTCTAGTGATCTTCTCAGAGAAGTCCACCAAGTTTAGTAGACATGACCTGCCGTTGATGAAACTGAACTAGAACAGGTCCATTGTTTGAAGATTTCCTATGTCTTTGTTTATCAGGTCTTTCCATGACCTTTCATATAGGACTAGTCAAACTTATGGGTCTGTAGGTCCCTGGGCCTATTGATGATCCGTCATTGTGTAGAGGGTTGACAGTTGCAGTCCTCTATTCCCTTGGGATGAAGCCTGTCTGGAGGCTGTGGTTGAAGATAGATTCTAGTGGCCTGACATGTCATGTCTCAGGCTATTTAGGAGACATTCTGGGATATTATCTGGATGTTTTGATACAGTGTTTTTATCTCTGTAAAGTGCCATGAGGGCCGGTTCTTTGGTGATATTTGGAGGAGAAATGTTACTATGTATTTTCTGGGGGGAAACTGGGGGTGATAGGTGGGTGAAATTGGAACTAAATTGGAACTAAATAAACAGTCCCAAAAAAGGTCTAGACACAATAATGAGCTATGACTTTGAACTGGAGATATACGAAAAGGTCCTTTTGGCTTGAATGAGTAAATAAAAGGAAGATTATCATGCACAGAGGGTGTTGATGGGTTGATTAAATTACATATTATCTCACAGATAACTCACATTTTACGCATGCCTCATACTGTTTCTTTCTATAGATTTCAGACTGCATTGTTATCAGAGGGGAGTGGGGCACTTAGACCCAGAAACATTAATGGGCCTAGTATTCTAGAAGAAGATTCTCATACCATTCTCAGCTATACAGTGCTCACTTTCCTTTGAGTTGTCTTGCAATTGTTTGTGTTTAATGTCTGAGCTCTTTCATTGAGCTACTGCATTCAGCTGTAAATATAACTCCTCTGCATTTCAATCATTTTATCCATTTTCAAAGAATTTATTTTGAACTATTTTTGATGTGACTGGATGTGTTGCAAACCAAATCCTCCCCATGTAAATTAATTTTCATGTCTGGTTTCAATAGTACCTAGGCCTATTTCATGAACATTAAAGGAAAAGTATGCTGCTTATGACCTGTATTGAGGTGTAAAGGTGTAAACCCCTAACTATGACCCAGGTGACCCAGGTTCAGTCAACTGATCAGGTGACTGAGGCACTAGTAGGGATGGATTGCTTTGCCCATCACAGGGGGAAGGCTGTTGTCTAGGCATTCCCTGGGGAGAAGCATGGCCAATAGAGGAGACTAGCTCTCAGATGCGAGATAGGCAAATACTGGGAAAGGGGAAACCAAGTGATAGATCATAAATGAAAAAAAGAATCATCCAGTGGAGGCAGTCAACACCATGACCTCTTGAAGACATACTTAGATTCCATACCTGGTCCAGCCTTTTAACAGAGATAGTTTGGGGGGTATATGAGAGGCTGGTAAACCTAGCAATGGATGGGAGTACTGGAGTATTCTGGAAAAAAATGAAGTAGAAGAGGAACCAAAAAAAAAGGGTGGTCCTTATTTCTGCATTCTCCTTCTTAGTCTATCCAACATTCTTTCAATTTATTAATTTTTGGTAGACTTTTTCTTCCCTTAAGATTTTTATTGCCCACTGCTACACATAAAATATATTTAATTGCTCTCACAGAGGTTGCAGCATTTTTATTAGCTTGGGCATTTTCTGCTCTGATTACTTTTTTTGTTTTCTACCGATTAACATGGAGTTGCTATTTCTACTTCTCAACTTCAATTTTTTTAGGTTCATATTTTCTGAAACAGTTACTAGGCATGCAGTTCAGGAGACCATTTAAGAGCCTAAACCACTTTCCCAATTGTTATAATGTAATGTCTTTTTAAGTGACTTTCTCAGTGTCACACAATAGATAAATGAAGGCTAAGGGAACCAAATTCTGCAACACATGAAGTACCTTATTATCAGATCATAATCTTAATCCTTTCCACTAACTACTAAATAACAAAAAACATTAATGAAACATGTTTTTTCTATTCTTTTACTGAGTTGCTTCCTCTTTCAAGGCACATTTTAATTTTCCTCACATTTTCTCCATACGTCCTTCTAAATAGTCTCCTATTCTTTCCAAAAGCCATTTCTTATTTTGACAGACTCAGTTCATTTAAACTCTAATATTCTTGCTTTGGCAAAGAAAGACATTATAGGCATTGCTTGGACAAATCTACAAAACATGAAACCACTTACAAATTTCCTAAGTGGACATTTCCAACATCCAGAAGCTGAGGTTGCACATTACTTTCTAAATCATGGTGGGGAGATAAAAGAAGTTTGACAATTGCAAAGATATATTGCAATAGTAAAGTATATATTTTTACAAAGAGAATATAGAAGAATTATATACGTTAACAGAGATAAGCATACTTAGTGCAGTTTCTGTATAATCACATACACAGGTAAACAGGTTTATAAAACATGCATTAAACTGTTAAAAAGGATAGATACAAATGAATATCTTTTAATATTATGTCATTTAGATGGCTGAGATTGCTTGCAATACAGACTTAGAGTATGAAGTACTTTAGCAGAGAATTAGTATAATAAGAGTTCTGAGTATGACGTGGTTAAAAAAGGGAGTAGGGAAGGTGTCAGTAACTGGGAGGTTATGGCATACTTAGGTTATGTAATTTGAGATATTATATTGACATTATAACATTTTCAGGAGGTGCATTTTCAGCTGTGAAAGGAATTTGGGGTAAGAGGATATGATTTTGGTATTGATTTTGAGATTTTGAGTCCTTATATACAGGAGAAGCAATTAGTGCATTGGAGTTTAGTTTGAAGAGTCTGTAATGTGAGTTCTGAATGGTCATGGCTTCTAAGGCTGTAGGTTAGGTAATTTTGTATTAGTCTGAAAGCCAATGGAGAGAAAGTGTTGTAGTAATTTAAATAGTTGTAATCTGAGAAGGAAGTCTGCCCTTTGTTTGACAGGAAACCACATTGTGATTTGTAGTGTCTTACAATGGTGTTCTTTTGATGAGTGTGTCATGGACTCTTGAGTGAATGAGTGAGTGAGATTTAATTTTGAGACAGATACTAATAATGGAAATCTGTATTCTATTTTGGATAGAAAAATGTCTTTCCCTGTAGTGATTCTGGAGGGCATTGAGATGAAGGGAGAGGTTTTGTTAGCCCTCAAAAACAAATTATTTATTTTTTTTCTTGTATTATCCAAGAGTAGGCAGAAGCAGATAAAGGAATCTAAGCAGAGTTGTGGGATTGTTTTCTTTCTTGCATTTTCTAAGTATAGGGAGAAGTTGAGAGAAGGATCTAGCCAGAGTCCCATGCATTTAAAAGAGTTGTGTAGACAGATTGTGAGCTGTTAATCTAGTCAATAGCCTCAACTTTAGCATGGGAACTGGTTCAGTAGTAAGGAACAGAATGAACAAATGCTGTTTAGTCAGAAGGAGCATAAAAGGATTCATTTCAAGAGATGCTGGCGCATTTACAGACAGCTTCAAACATGCACATATATAAAGACACATATTATGGAGGAAAGTGCTGAGAATGAAACATGCACATTTTGTTGAATAAATTAAAATATTTTTTTTGGACGTGATATTAAGGACCAACAGCAATATTGCGTTTAATTAGTCTACCTATCTGCTGTGGGGTATTATAACACCTTTGTAGGTACATTTTAGCCATTATCTTTATAGTAGATTTTAGCCATTCTCCTTATAACTTTTATTGCTAAAATTACTGAGCAGCACCATCTTGACACCTGATCCATTACCTAATGCTGTGGGTGGGGCTGTTGCATGGATTGTGCATTTCAATAATTTTTAGTAACAGTCAGAATTTATTGTATGAAGATTCAAAAAGTGATGACTATTCTTGCGGAGAAGGCCTTGAGATTAGGAAGTGAACAGATGGCAGAGTAACCTGAGAGAGAACTGAAAATTAACTTCTAAGATTAAGAGAGGAAAAGACCAAAGTAAGTTACTACATGGAATGTCCATGGGGCTCTTAGTGGTATCAGATGTTCCACTGAGCAATTTGAAGATGACCCTATAGAGTCACAGAATGGATTGGCGGTGCTTTAAAAAAGGTGTGTCTAATAAGAATGTATTAGATTATAGGTATATAATGTTTATATCAGTAATTTGAAAGGTAAAAGACAATTTTCACAGAAGCAAAGGTGTTTACATTTGTCAGAAAAAAAGCATTGTTGTATGAGCACTGTCATAAATTCAAGGAAAGCACACTGTTTCACCCAAAGCTGCTACTATTTTAAAGTCAAGAAATAAGAAAAGGGGTTAAAAGCAGAGCAATGAATGTCATTTTCCTAGAATTTGGTAAGACAATCTACATAGTTCTGTATTGAAATTTAACAGAGAAAATCATGGGGTCAATAATGTTATCTTTTAAAACCAGGAATCATAAAGTGGGTCAAAACTGTTTTTTTCAGATGAAAACAGGAGATGAAAGAAGATGGGATATTACCTCATTGTTTACCTCTGGACTTGTCACTGTTTAATAAATTTCTGACAAATATCACTAATGAGATTGAGAATTTAGTGATGATTACAGTGAAGCTTGATCTCTTGGACTAAACAGTACTTTTCTGATAGTCCTTCTGACTTCTTTTAAAAGTCTATGTTTTCAGTAGACTATCACTATCCCATTTTCTCTTAATCTGTTCATTAGCTTGTTTAATACACATATGTATCTCATGTGGTTTTAGGCATTGGATTTGAAAGCATATGTTAGCAAAATGGGAAACAACTTGATCCTTACTGTCCCTAAAGACCTACTGGTGCCTGTGGACCAAATGGCTAAACTAGACAAACTATCCTCATTGGTTTGTCAGCTGCTGGATGATACAGCTGAAATTCATAAAGTCAAGGGAAACCTGAGACAGTGTAGCAACTGCCTCATGTACATGGACAACCATCTACTACTACCATCTAGGAACACAATCTGTGAGAGATGGAATTGCATAAAGGAACTAGAGTTTGCTCTCTCTCCCTCACAAGCCAGTACATCTGGCACTGAGAAGGATGTAAACACAATCACTACACCTCAAACACCACCCACAACTACACAACACACACCCACATATGCCGAGGTCCTCAACAAAAACAAACCCAAGCAAAAGAGACTTCAGAGACAAAAACACATGAGAACTCCACAACCCTTCACACCACATACCATGGATAGTCCACATACCAGTGTCTCGCAGCCACTAAGGACTAACCATAAACCCAACATATTAGTCATAGGAGACTCCATTGTGAAACACACAGATCTGCCTCTCACCAGGCTGGATAAGGAGAAAGTCACGGTTAGTTGTTTGTCAAGTTCCAGAATCCATCATATCACACACGCACTCAAGTCTCTCAACAGCAGGTACTGTTATGACTCTGTCATAGTCCATGTTGGTGTGAATGACTTGAGGCATTCCTCCCTGAACTATATGAAGAGAGACAGGATTTAGCTTGCTGAATATGTGTCACAGGCTATATGTCTCTAGCCTTAAGCAGCATTCTATCATCACACAGAATGATGCCTCAATACAAACAGGAAATGATTGATTTAACAATTGGCTTAGTTTCTGGTGTCATTTCTGGGTGATCTAGTACCTGACAGCCTGGGAAGATATTATCAACAGACCACAATGCTTTGCTAGAGACAGCCTGCATCTGTCTCACTTGGGCTTCAGGCTTCTGGCAAAGGTCCTTCCTTCCCCCATAGCGCCATTTTTAGGAAATGTCATGAGGTCAATACTACCAACATAAAAATTTCAACAAAATGCAAATTAAAGGACAGGCTGCTAAACTCTAGGAGTCTAAACATGAAACTGCACTCATTGCAAGCAGTCTTAACCCTGGAAGATGCTGACATTTGTGCAGCCACAGAAATCTCATTCAAAGCTGCAGAGAGCACCACAGCCTTACCTAGTTACTCATTCTATCACACATTCAGACCCCAAACTGTGGGCAGCAAAGCCAAAGGAGGTGGATTTTCAATATATATATTAAAGACGCACACACCTCCAGGCTGGTCAAACAGTATGAAGCACAGGAGACACTCCAGGTGCAGTTAACCATTGGCAAGACCCCTATTCAAATTATAGCTAGCTACAGGCCCCCAAATTTGACTCAAGATGCTCACTCCACCTAACTGGACCTCTTCAAATCCATCAAGATTCAACCCTTTACCCTGATCCTGGGTGACTTTAATTACCCAACCATAGACTGGAAAAACTACTCATGCCAGAACACACATGCCAAGAGATTCCTCGATTTTATCAATGCAAATGCCTTGGAACAGCTAGTCGATACTGCCACAAGAGATGACAATATCGTGGACTTGGTATTAACCAACATGAGGAACCACTACAGCACCCCTACAGTATCATTCTCCCTGGTAAGATCTGACCATAAAGTGGTCACTTTCAAAACCACCATCTCCCCTGACCCCCTTCTAGTGAGGGTCAAACAAAAAAAACTTTTCCAAAGCTGATTACAACCTCCTGAGGGATGGTATAAACATCTTCACAGCCCCCTCCCCCACTGTAGGAACTGGCACCAATGTCCAAATCTACACCAAAGTACTATATGAGCATTTATATAGATGCATTGAATCAAGAATACCTGACAGGGCAAAATCATCCTATGCAAGGAAGAGTATACCTGTCTGGTGTACATCTGCAATAAATAAACTATATAACAAAAGGAAAAAAGTACTGTCCGGGACCAAGAAGGAGCAGGTACCCAATTGAAAACAATCTCTCCTTACCCTAAACAAACAAATAAGAGCACTAGTGAAATCCTCTAAAGCCAACTTTGAGTTTAAATTGACCACATCTACTGGAGACAATCATAAGGCCTTCTGCACAAATGTTCAAAATCTCAAAAGAAGCACCCAGATCTGTTCAGAACTGATGGTCAGACTCCACATATATAAATGCTGTAGATATAGCCAATCTACTGGCTGACAGATTTAGTGAAAACTTCTCCCCTCCGTCCCCCCCATCAATAAACCAGGACATCCCCAGTACCTTCCTCCCATGCCTTATATCAAGGGAACAGGTCATCACTGCCACTGCCCTCTCAAAGGCAAAAAATACAGCCTCCATGTGACCAGAAAACATCCCTGACTGCATCCTACATAAAAACAGGCATGAACATGCAGCACCATTAGGCACCCTATTCAACCAATGCCTGAGTACCGGCATTTTCCCAGCTGAGTGGAGGATAGCCACTGTCATCCCTTTACACAAAAGTAGAGCATCCACCGATCCAGGAAATGATAGACCCATCAGCCTAACTAGCCTGCTCTGCAAGTCCATGGAACAGATTATCATGGACCTCATTAACAGGGACATTGGCAACCTCCAAGCACTCAACCCCACACAGTTTGGCTTTGTTAGGGGGAAGTCATGTCTAATAAATCTGGTTGTGGGGAAGATGGTGCACATCACCTACCTTGACCTGGCCAAAGCTTTGACACTATTCCCCACTTGGGCTTAGCAGATAAACTGAGTCAACTAGGCATCAGTCCATATGTTACCAGATGGGTAGCAAACTGGCTTACTGATAGAACCCACCTAATCAAAATAGGAGAAGCCACCTCAAGCAGTCGACCCATAATGAGCAACGTACCCCATGGATCAGTCTTGGGGCCTCTGTTATTCAGGATATACTTCTTTGAGGTGCAGGCCAAAATCAGTGGACTATGGTTGATCACGTTTGCAGATGACTGCAAGCTGGGTGCAGTCATCAGTTCCCCAAGTGATGTGGACGTCCTCCAAGAGGGTCTCATCCAAACAAATGATTGGTGTTAGAAACATGGTCTCAAGCTGAATGTAAAAAAATGCATCATTATCCCCTTTGGGGAGAATGACATCCCCACATATTATCACATTAATAACAATGTTCTAAGTACACAACCAGTAGGGAGGGATTTGGGGACCCAGGTTGATAGCAACCTGACTTTTGACCACCATGTTACTTCTATTGTATGGAAAGATTTCTACATGGCTCACCTCATAAGTAAAGGTATCTCATCCAGGGACAAAGAGGTCATAACATCCCTGTATTCTTCCCCTGTAAGGACAATTATTGAGTACAATGCCCCCTTTGGCAAAGACTATAGAGGGTCCTCACCAGGAGAATCCAGGACCTCAAACACCTACCTTACACAGATAGGCTAAAAGCCCTATCCCTCTACTCAGTTTTATATAGACTTTTCAATGGTGACCTCTGTTTGGCATATAAAGCAATCTCAGACCCTGCCTTGATGGGATTGCTGCATATCTGGAAGTCAAGCTCCACTCGAGCAACCCATATGCACGATCTCAACCTGGTCTGTGATATCAATAGGGCTTGCTGGTGGGACAGATTTGAGTCCCAGAGACTCCCCAAATGTGGAATAGAGTTCCTCTCCACATCATGCAGAGTACCTCATTATCCCTTTTTAAGCGCAACCCGGATAACTGAATGGGAAACAGAAAATACACCCCTGGGATTCCACCTGTGTCCCTGTTGGAGAGGGGCTTTGGGTGCTGACTTGTCTAAACATGGGCTAAACACTTGTCTAGGCTTATAAGGGCCTCAGGGCCAATAGCCTATTAACCTCCTATGATCCTATGATCCTATGAAGAACTTATATCCATCTGCATTTGAAAATTTTGCAGTTAAGATTGCCTTTGTATATACTATCTTTAATATTCAAAACTGCCATATACCAATCTGCATGGTGACAGCACTGGACCATCAGACAGAGAGATAATGGCTCTGTAAAAGAAAATAGTTGAGTTAAGGAACAACTATAGAACCACAGAAGAAACCCAAACTAACGCAAAACTGGTGCAGGTCTTGATGAACTTCAGCACAGCTCGAAGAGTAAAAATAACTTTAATTCAATATAACAAAGAATAAAACATCCACGAGTTAAGCACTTTCATCTGTCAGCATACAGACTTCCTCAGAACTAATAACATATGATTTTACAAAGGTTTAAATAGCAAAAAATGGCGCCAAAAATATAAATACAAATACACATATTTAAAGGAACATCATCCTATTTTGTTGAAAAAATATATTACACTTCAATCCCTAAAAAACTATGTATAAAATGTTAAATACAAAACTTTAAAAACAAATAAAATATTAATGTACATATAAATAAACTCTCAGGTATAAAATATATAAATAAATAATGTATATACATACTGTGTTGTATAAGGGGACTACAAAGAAGTCAATTAATAGTGACTAACCTAATATCAAAAAAGGTTTGATACTAATACTGTCGTAAATGCTAGGGAATCTTGTTGCATCAGTAAGTATTTGCCAGTTACTTTCTTTTAATGCAAGTGACATCTTCCAATTCCCACCAAATGGTTGGCAAAGTACCTGGTCAATAATAACAAATTTAAATATATGCTGTTCCCCTTTATCACATATATGTCTATATAATGCATTATTTGTATCCTTAACTTATATCTTATAATAGTGTTCATAAATACGTTTTTTCAGCTGTCTTTCAGTTTTACCTATATAAAATGCAGGGCAGGCTGTACAGGTGGCAAGATATACCACCTGCTTTGTGTTACAATTGCCTGCCCTACACCAGGCATATGTATGATTCATATCTTCAAGCTTAATATGTAATGCTTCATTAATACGCCCACATTGTCTACAGCTTCCGCATTTCTTAGTCCCTTTATGGGCAGCCTTAATGCTTACTTGATTGCTGGCTTTTTCTAATAACCTTTTAATATTCAGGGCTGTCTTATACACAGAACTTGGATAAGTCCCTAACTTCATAACTATGTTGTCTGATACAGTTATCAAGTCCCAATGTCTTTGTATTATTTCTTTAATAAAACTAACATACGGGGTGTACATCAAAACACACACTCTCTTGTTAACCACTTTATTAGTTTTCATACCCGTTTTTGTCACTTGTATGTCCCCACTATCAACACATGATCTACCCAATAATGGTAAATATTTAATGCCCCATTGTTGTTTAACATCTTTTACAATATCTTTAAGCATATATCTAGGGTATCCTCTATTTCTGAACATATTGTAAATGAGTTCCATTTCCTTCTCCATGATTTCTTGGAATTAATATTAATTAAGTATTAATGAAGCATTACATATTAAGCTTGAAGCTATGAATCATACATATGTCTGGTGTAGGGCAGGCAATTGTAACACAAAGCAGGTGGTATATCTTGCCACCTGTACAGCCTGCCCTGCATTTTATATAGGTAAAACTGAAAGACAGCTGAAAAAACGTATTTATGAACACTATTATAAGATACAAGTGAAGGATACGAATAATGCATTATATAGACATATATGTGATAAAGGGGAACAGCATATATTTAAATTTGCTATTATTGACCAGGTACTTTGCCAACCATTTGGTGGGAATTGGAAGATGTTACTTGCATTAAAAGAAAGTAACTGGCAAATACTTACTGATGCAACAAGATTCCCTGGCATTTACGACAGTATTAGTATCAAACCTTTTTTGATATTAGGTTAGTCACTATTAATTGACTTCTTTGTAGTCCCCTTATACAACACAGTATGTATATACATTATTTATTTATATATTTTATACCTGA
The DNA here is from genome assembly GCF_019279795.1 of Protopterus annectens. NCBI lineage: Eukaryota > Metazoa > Chordata > Ceratodontiformes > Protopteridae > Protopterus > Protopterus annectens. The sequence goes on from NC_056751.1 coordinate 659,197,770, forward strand.
GAGTTTATTTATATGTACATTAATTAATGTTTCATATTTTATTGTTTTTAAAGTCTTGTATTTAACATTTTATACATAGTTTTTTAGGGATTGAAGTGTAATATATTTTTTCAACAAAATAGGATGATGTTCCTTTAAATATGTGTATTTGTATTTATATTTTTGGCGCCATTTTTTGCTATTTAAACTTTTGTAAAATCATATGTTATTAGTTCTGAGGAAGTCTGTATGCTGACAGATGAAAGCGCTTAACTCGTAGATGTTTTATTCTTTGTTATATTGAATTAAAGTTATTTTTACTCTTCGAGTTGTGCTGAAGTTCATCAAGCCCTGCACCAGTTTTGCGTTAGTTTGAGTTAAGGAACAGCCATTACCCCCTGTGTCTAGTCATGTTCAACATGTGGAAAACACAGTTTTCCTGGCTTATGGAACCAGAAAGTACCCTGGAGTTCCAGCCAAGGAAAGCATCAAGTCACCTGTTTCTTTCTACAGTCTCTATTAGAACCATTCAAAGCCACTTTCTTTAGAGCTGTCTGAGATAAACATAACACCAATGGCAGCCAATCTTGAGTCTCTCACACTGTTAGACCACAGAATATAAACATCAGCAGGTAATGGAAATTCCTAACCGATAATGCAAAAACAAGTAAACGTCTACTGAAACTAAGGCATTTGTAACTTAAAAGTGATGTTGATGATCAGCTTGTCATTCTTTTTTGAGTACAGTGATTTATATGAGTGCATTTCAACTCATTCAAACCAGTGGCTATGAATGAGACATTATAGGCTGATATTTCTGTCTGCACATGTCCCTGATCTCAGCCATTATTCAATGCTTCTATTTTTATGGCTAGTTGTTTGAGACTAAATAGTATAGCCTAATGTCATTTGCTGGGTGACAGCCTAGACTCTTACACACCTGATGCATGTAGACACCATGCGAAACATTCAATGGGTTTGGGATGGTGTACAAACTTTTCATATCCTGACTCACTCCTGTAAGTGGGGAATGATCATTCTTAACAAGGACTCCCTAAACTAGATAATTACAGGATTTCTTAAAGAAGATGATGGAAGCTTGCTCTTTGACAAATGTATATTTCTAACTATTTATCTAGCTCGATAGCTTTCCATCTATCCATATTAATTGGGTCCATGGACCCCTTTCATTTATGGCACCTGAGGCCATAAGGCACATCAAACAGTATTCAGTGCAGTAATTGCTACAATTTACAAGTTTACACATTAGTTTAGGGTTAGCATTGGACAGCTTTTTCAAGTTTATGTTTCATATATACATCTCTCTCTCTTTCACCTTTACACACCACGTGGTACATCAGGCAATGAGCACCTTTCAGCACATGTTGTTTCTGTAGCAGTTACAGGTTTTACAAGCTCCGGTTGCTAGGCCAAAGCCCAACCCTCCTTGGGGGGGGGGGGTGCAACACACACATTCACCTGCACACACTCACACCTAGGGCTAATTTAGAGTGTCCAATCAACCTACTGCATATCTTTGGAATGTGGAAATAAACTGGAGTACAAGGCAGAAACTCATGTGAATGTAGAGAGGACATGCAGACTCTGCACAGAAGGTACCCCAGCTGAGAATCAAACCAGAGAACCTCTTGTTGTGAGGCACCTACACTAACCACTACACCACTCTGCATAAATACATAAACAAGTATAATGTTAGTTGTAATTCTTGTTTCCATAATATTTTCATGACATCATTATAACATTATGAATACACGCAGCAGCTTCATCACTTACTGAGATGGTCAGTACAGACAGCATAGATTACTGTTAGGCTAATTTCAGGCACCAACTGAATATGTAGTTTTGTGCAATGTCTAGTGCCCTAACATAGACACACAGACTCACCTGTCTTTTGCAATTATTTTTCATTCACATGACTGTTTTACCTGAGTCTTTTGCAAGTGTTATTTTATGTGTGGGGGGGGGTGCATTTCAATGTTGTTTTGATTTGTGTCATGGACAGATTGAATTCCAGGAGTGAAGTCTATAGTAATACTTACTACAGTCCTAAGGAATTGTTACAGGAACAGTGACATAAAGAGATATGCTGGAATTTACATACAATAGACTGGGTATATATTCATATTCCCTAGCTTCTATAGTTTGATGAGCATTGATGGTTGGTTGTATGTTTTCTTTTTATTGTATTTCATTAGAGAGATGCCAGCTTTCTTCTGTCCCCTAATAGACTTCATCATTGTCAACCCTCTTTTTCCCCATTTTTTCATGGCACCAGGGTATCGCATCAACATTAGTCAATGTATCCCATCATTTAGAGCCAAACAGATCATGAGGGTGTTTTTTGTTTCACTTTGACCTGTTAGAGTTTTGGGACGTTATTTAGTGGGGTGAAAAAGGAAAAGATGCACTGATGGAGAAAAGCAAAAAGTTGCATCAAGGAAGATTAACATGTTTTCCTTTTTAGCAATCTTTAAGGTTCTAATCTACCAGAGGTATTTCAGGAGTTAGTGAAGTCATACTTCAGATCAGGCTGTAAGGTTACTAAATGTTTTTTTTTTATAGAAGGATTAGAGGAAAATTCAGTGCTTAGAGGACAGATGACAGAACTTATGGGAGCACTGTCATAAGCATTGTCATAGCCATTCTTTGGAGACCAATGTCTGATTTTCAGCACAGGCAAGCCCACAAATAATTAGGTATGTTAAACTTACTTCAAAATTCCTTTTTCATAAAAATCACTGCTATTTGCTCATGGACAACAGTGAATCCATCCATCTACAACACCTTTTCCCATTTTTGCACATGGAGTCAAGGTGTAACTTCAATAGTGACAATCATCTAGAGCCAAGGTTTACACCACCAGGTAGCTAGCCCTGCAACAGCGGTTCTTCTGCGTGACACAATTGCATGTAGATTCACAGGAATGGCAAATTTAGAGTGTACAATCCACCTACTGCATATCTTTGGAATGTGAGAGGAAAACAGAGCCCTGGAGGAAACTTATGCCAACACAGGGAGGATATACAGACTCTACGCAGAAGGCACCCCAACCAAGAATTAAACTGGAGAAGCTCTTGCTGTGAGGCAACAATGCTATCTTCTGCACCAATGTGCTGCCCAGGACAACAGTGAATAAACTGGAATTTGCAGCAATGAGATTAAAGTATAAGACAGCCAACAAACCAACCAACACATTATTGACAGACAGGTTGATCAACCTGGAAGGTATGTGTGTTGTCCTTTTACAATTTATCAGCATTTATGAATGTTTGACTCAGTAAACCTACCTTAAATCATGTTTTGATTAAAGTCCACCCATCTAAATTAAATAATGTGGATGTTGCCTCCTTATTCCATCTAATCACTGCTAATAAGGATATATAGACAGTAAGAGGTATGGTGAAAAGAAAGCCACCTGGCCCCACTGCCCTGAACCATGAGGTATATCTTGCATTACAGGATTCTGTATCTCCTGGTATGATCTTCTGGCTAAGAACACTGCAGTTCATATATTAACTTGGCCCAGAAGCATCTACCTCAGTTATAATCGGCCTACCTAATTCTGCTAAGGATAAATCAAGCATAACTAACTAAAGTCATTACATCCACATTTATAACAGATTTAAGGCATTGGCAAAAGTTAGCAAAAAGACTGTAAAAGAAGCTCCCAAAACTTATTTGTTTTGCCCAGCCAATGTTTTCTCCTGGGTATTCAAGCGAAGAAAGCATTAGACATTTGATTTTAATGATGTGACTCCTAATATTCAAAAGCAATGCAGCAATATCAGTATCATAAACTTTGAAGAAATGTTTGATTTTATCTGCTTGGCTTGCACCTAAATAAGGGTCTGAAGTCTGTGAGATGTCAAAAGCAACACACTAGGAGTAACCATCCTCCCCTCCACTGTTTATTTTGTCTATTGAGAAATCAGCTCAAACTTTGATACTGGATTAAAGGCTATCAGAGAAGAAATGTAGAGCTGAGAAAGTGAATACCCTTTCTTTCAGATATGGCTGTCTCTTGCTTACAAAGTGCCTGATAACTGATGCTACCATAGTGTACCAGAGTTCACCGATTTTTGTGAGCTATTTAAGATTCAGGCTGAATAGAGAAAAAAAACAGGCATTTGTTTTAATAGTGGATGCAGGATTTCTATGGGCTACAAACTCAAAACTGTGTTATAAATGGATTAAAGGCTTTCTTAATTATTTAGGAATTGTGTTACACCCCTGCCATGAAACACCACTTGTAAAAAATCTAAATGATGGCTGGCACTATTTGTGTGTAAGTATCACTGTGGAGCAGACTACAACAACTGAATGGTAGATTTAAGGTAGACAGGATGTTGTGATCTTCCCTAATCTATTACATAATTTGCTGTACCACCTTTCTGACATCTCCTGTGTCCATCATCCATGGTAACTCAAAAATCACTTCTTTGCATGAGCAAGAGCAAATGCTTGCTCAAAACTGCAACATACTGCTATGGGGGTTTCCACATTCACCAATGTTGTATGCTATGAAGGTTCAATATACAAGAGTGTGGGGTTGCCTCCTCTGTGAGGGGCACAAGGAAGATGATTCCCCATAAAAAAACAAACAAAAAAAACACCTGCTTAAAGCTGTCTTGTTACCTTACATGCAATAGGCAATTTTGAGGATTTGCACTCTTGGATATATATAATCAGATTTCTGTATTCTATAATATAAACATCTTTTCTTCCATTTGATAAAGGGCTAAGTAAAATCAGAACCCTAATGAATTCATATGTGGGGTGGGAGGCATAGAGTCTATTTCATTCTCTTTGCTGCGTGCAAACAATGTGGAGAGCATTGGATTGCTCTGATGTTAAATATGCTGCTACCTTCATACTGCATACACTGCTTACTTGTGATCACAAGCATCTACAAACAGATTTAGAAACAGATCTATTGCATTATTACTCTCACTGGACTATAGGTTGGTTTCAATCTCCTGTGTGTTACGTCCTTTGGAGGAGAAATTAAACTGAGGTCAAGTCTGTCTGAGTTGGTGGTAGCTGAGCTGAATGCATAAGATCTTATGTCACTTATCAACAAGAGATGTGTTGGGGGATTATTAAAAGCAAACCAACAATATAAAATAAGAAATGGAACACTTACACAGAACCACAACAAGCATACTGACAGCACATACAAGTCTAATAACTTATTCCCCTACCCTTTATTCCATAACCATGTATTTCCCATAGAACTCAGCCTCAGACAGAAATAACCAGACCTTATTAATACTTCACCAACAGTTTCATTTGACAGACTATAAATAAAATATACATATCATGAAACATTATTGAGCATGAGGGAAATGCCAACCATCATAAAAAAATGTAAAAATGTAATGGCAGCATTTTATAGCTCACTCACCCTTGAGAGTTGTATTAAGGATTGTTCTATCACCCCAAAACACATCAGGAATCTGCTCACTGCTAGCATAATATTTGCTAGTGACCACGGACAAAAAAGGAGGAGCTCTACTTTTAACCATAAACTGCCTGATTGGAAGCCTGTTCCCCACTTTTTCTTTACCTTCCTGTAACCCCTACACTCTGATTCTGACTGTGAACATTAGGAGCTTCTCCAATCATCTTTTTTTTAAGAAATACTGAGACTTAAATGAAATTAACCATTGCTACTTAAATGGATCCTATCCTGCCTAAACCAAATCTGATCCATACTGGCAGACTCCCAATGCTCCAGCAAAGAAAGATGTTGCCTTGCTACTCTGAGTTTAATAAAACACATAGTGTTTCTGACATTGAAGCTTTGAATGCTCCTCTCCAAAAAATATTGGGAACAATGGTACATAAAATGACGAGCCCCCTGGAAAATCTCTAATGATCTAGTACAGCAATTTTAATTTGGGAACATTAGCCAAATTATTAATACCAAATTATATCAGAATAACTTTAATACATGCTACTGGCCACTTCAAATCATCCAAGAACAGAAAGAACAAAAAGGTATACCAAGGTGGAAAACAATAACTTTAAACCACAAAAAACACCATGGCCAGTGGAGACTGCTGAAAACTGGTGCAATTGATGAAATAAATTCCAAATTAGCATCAAACTATTTTATTATGCTTTCGTCAACAGACTTCTTCAGAATAAAATCAACAGACTCCCATCCTACTTTTATACAACAATTACAATTAATCAATTGCATAATTAAACAATTAAACTACCATAATCTTCTTACTAAAAACCAATAAAACTTTATTCGTATTTTTAATCTCTTTTCTTTTAAAAAACACTTACAATTAATACTTTTGTTTAGTTTTGGTGGTTGATGAGCACATAATTTTATTTGCCACTTTGCTTCAATCATTTCTAACTTATTTTCATAGTCTCCTTCTCTCAAATCATGTCGTACACATTCTATAACAAAAAATAAAAACTTTTTGTAATTAGAACACATTTTGAATGTTTATATAAAGCACATTTACTATCTTTTACCTTTATACTATATGTGTTCTTTTACATGTTTTTCTAATGTACGAGTGATCATACCAGTAAAATAACTGGGACACCCTGAACATACTGCAATTTACACTAACCCTGTAGATTTACAAGTAAATCTTTCTTTTAATAAATTGAAAAGTCTACATTTTTGACTGACACATATTTAGTAACATTACTAAATCTACAAGTAATGTATCTTCCACAAGCATACATACAAATTTATTTATCTGTATGTGGCTTTTCTAGTATTACGGTATTCTGTTTCTCTAATATACCTTTAAAACATTTTGTTTTCTGATAGACAAAATTAGGTTGTTGTTTTATAGTTTCTATACATCTCAGTTACTTTGTAAAACTCTCCAATTACTTTTAATAATAGTTCTAATTGTATTAGAATCAACTGACATATCAAGAATAAGCAATGGACCTTTCTTCAAATTATTTTCTTTCCTATTTCTATATAAATCTGCCCCTTTCACAATAGGCTTAAAACTCATTTCTCTTTTATTATAAACCTCCATAGCTGTCCTATATAATATTTTTCTGTGTACCCCATTTCCATAAACAATTCAATTATAGTAGTAACCCCACTTAAAAAATTTTCTTCTTTGATGGTCATACAAGATGCTAGAATAATCTGTCCTCTCAGAATATTTTTTTTTTATAAAATGTGGATAACCACTGTTATGATATAAGTAGTTATTAGAAAACATCTCCTTTCTATAAATTTTGCTATCAATCTGTTTTTTTCTTATAGCCAATTCTAGGCTAACATCCAAAAAATAGATATGCCTTCCAAAGCCACTTATTTTAAATTAAAAAAAAAATCAGAAATATCATTAAGATCACTTACAAACCTTTGGATGTTCTCAGCATTTAAACTAAGTATAAATAGCAAATCATTTATAAAACCTTTATATAAAGTGATATCATTAAAATAGGAACATTTTGATAAAACTTCTTGTTCCCACCAACCTAGTACTAAATTTGCAAATGAAGTTGCTACACAGGACCCCTTTGCCACACCCTGAACTTGTCTAAAATATTTCCTATCAAACAGGAAATAATTATTTTCTAATATAACTTCCATTAAAGAACAACATATAAAATATTTTATCCGATGAAAAATTTGTATTTGTAACTAAAAAAGATCTGAAAGCATGTATGCCTTTATCATGTGGAATGCTTGTAAATAATGAATTTACATCAATTGTTTAAAGAAAATAACATTTTCATTACTATAATCATAACCTGCATTGAATTCTTTCAGTTTTACAAGAAGGTCCGAAGAATCTCCCAAACAGGATTTCAGATTTTGAACCAAAGGGTTAAATAAAGTATTTAAATATAGCACAATACCATCACAAATCGAATTTGGTGCTGACACATTAGGATGTAATGGTGGATTTATATTATTTTTATGTAACTTAGGTATCCCAAATAGGGCCCGTACTTTGGGATTTTCAATATCCATGAATTCATAGATACCATAGCTTATATAATTATTCATTAATAATTCATATAAAAAACTTCTTACAAATGTATAATGTTTGTGTAAAGTTCCTATATCAACCTCTAAATATTCATCTTTGTTGTTTAACAACTTATACATAGATCTTTTCTTTCTTTTTGTGTGTCTTTTCTAGTCACATTCATTATTAATAACCCACCTCTCTTGTCAGCTCTCATAAAATGTAAATTCTTATTGCCCTGCAACTCCTTTATAGCTCTATATTCTTGCTGTGTTAAAGTATAATATCTATACATGTTTTTTTTTTGTTTTTCAGTGCCTCTCTTATATCTTTTTCACACAGTTCCTCAAATAGTTTATGGTGTAATTTAGACTTGGATTAAAAATAGAAGGCTTTTTCAGTTATTTTTCAAAAGCAATGTTTTTCAATTATCAAAGAACAGTGAAATATGTCTTCACAATATATAGCAATGTTCTTTCCATATCATTTCACAGCAAACATCCTCCTGTTCTTATAGCAGTTCTTATAGTTGCCCAAAATATATAGAAATTCCCTATAATCAATATTCTTATACATCATGCAAAGAAACCAAAACAAGCATCACAATACATACCATTACCAAGTAAGTATATCACTATCTCATATAATGCCTATAAGCTTCCAAAACCCACCCGCCTTTCCTTTTGGTAAAGTCAATAGACCTGTCATCTTGAACTAAAGCTTATCCTAACGGAGTGATATGAATGTTTCCCTTCAACAATATCCTCACTACTGTTATATTAGGGATTTCCATTTTAAAATAGTTATTAGACATTAGACAGGCTAAAGGGTAAAATAAATTGTGTTTCATTTATGCATAAAAGAAAGTTAAGCAGAAAGGAAAAATAACCTTGCTGGGCAAGTATAAAAGGACAGTTTATTAAAAAGGAAAGATGAGGATAAAGTGTGCAATCAATTGTTATTTTCCCCACACATCAACTGTTCAAATATAGAAGCAAACTTTCCTAAAATGAAAAAAAATACCAGAAAAGCAAAAACTTGATATTCAAAAACAAATTTCTCACAAAGAAGTTATCGAAAAAATTAAGGAGAGTAAATGCAAAAACCCAGGAATTGATGGAATAATAAGTTAATTATATAAAACTGTTCTAACATCAGTAATATCAATATTTCATAACATTCTAATTGAAGTACAAGCATAAAATATAATTCTCCCCTCATGGAGATACTCATTAATTACACCAATAATAAAGGAAAATAAAGACCCCAAACAATGCAACTCAGGCAAATTTCATTACTTAATAATGATTATAATTTGTTTATGTCCATATTAGCAAATAGAATTAAAAAAAATCATTGATTCACATCATAAATGAAGATCAAACAGGTTTTATTTATAACAGATGTACTTATGATAGCATCCAAAGGATATTAACTCTTACAGACATACTAAACAGAGATAAACAAGAAGCTCTTATAGTCACACTAGATATTGAAAAAGCATTTGATACATTAAACAGGGATTATCTCTTTAAATCACTAGAATGTTATGAATTTCCCACCACCTTTATTTCATTGATAAAAATATATATAAAGATAATCTTGCATATGTAAAACTTGGGCCATTTACTTCAGAAGATATAGCAATAACTAAAGGCACAAAACAGGGTTGTCCAATGTCCCCTATTTTATTTGCTTTAGCTATGGAATTATTTGCATCTCCTGTACATTGTAACTCAAAAATAAAAGGCATAGATATTTATGGTCAATATAGCTCCAAAATTATGTTATTTGCAGATGATGTACTTCTTACCTTATCCATTTCAAAAGATTCCCTGAAAGAATTCGACATGCAAGTTGAGAAATTCTTCTACACTTTAATAAAACAAAATCAAATTATATGATATTGAACAAAATAAATAACTTACTGTCAAATGCAAATCATATAATTTGTAAACAAGTCTCCACTATAAATTACTTAGGAATCACTCTATGTGAAAACCTAGAAAAAACCTTAACTACAAAGTATGGAAATATCATAACCATCATAAAAGCACAAATAGCAAAATGGAATACAATATACCTGAAATTTGAGGATAAACTACAACTAATAAAAATGATACTACTTCCAAAAATAATACATATAGCTCAAGCTATTCCTATGTCACCAAACAAACAAACTCTAAAAGAAATAAATACAATCCTGTTAAAATTTGTCTGGTATCCTAATAGAAACAGAATAGCTTATACGCATCATATCAGACCTTGAGAAAAAGGAGGGATTAATTTTCCAGATATAGAGACATACATCAAAGCCTCTACTTTCAGAACAATTGTAAACTGGATAGATCCAGCTTATTCTTCCAATTGGAAAACTCTTCATACTACATTTTCAAGTGAAAATACCATAACTAAAAATCTCATGTTGAATGATCAAAATAATAAGCTATGGCATAGTCTATGTGTTAATATACAATATAATACATCAAAACCCACCAATCTAAACTATATAAACTATATTTATAACTCCTTTAGAAAATGTATTATCAGCAATATAGACGTAAAATTATGGATAAAATTATTAATTCCATTCAATCTCACAAAAAATGTCATTAACAAGATGCATAAACATATTTTTACCAATTGGGAAACAAAAGACTTTATATGTTGGCAACATTGTATAAACAATCACAAAGTACTAGATACACAACATATATTAAATACATATGACATTTCAGCTAATAACTGGCTAATACTTCAAAGTGTAATATCACATATGCAAGATCTATGCAGATTAATTCCTCATTTAAAATAAGACCCAAACTATCAAAACTATTTTTTGAAGTTATATATAATAACTATAACTGGACAATTATAACTTCAAAATTAACAAAATCTTAATAAACTCTAAAGTTGCATCTCATCAAAACTATTGGAAATTCATCACTAAAGGGCATTCAATAAGTTTATCAATGGAAAGTAAAACCAGCTTATTGTATTCCATTAAATTAATTTCCAATTCAAAATTTTGGAAGATCTACACGTGAAAATTCTTTCATAGATCATTTCATACCCCCTATAAATTAGCCATATTTAATTTTAGCAAAGAAGTAACATGCTGGAGATGTTTACAAAAATGTGAAGCAAATTGGATACATATGTTATATGACTGTACAAAAATCAAAAAATACTGGAAAGATATAAGTAAATTTCTTCAAGCTACATTCACAGATACATTTGTATTAACAAAATCTTTAATCCTGTTAAATGTTAATGAAAAAATAGAACTAAACAATAATGGTCTATATCTACTATTGACTTTACTAGCAGTAGCAAGGAAGTGTATTACAAGAAAACGGAAATCATCATCGAACCAACAAATGAATAATTTTTGTGTCTATTAAATGAAACAGCTTCGATGGAAATCAAGGTCAAGGAACTGAGAATTTCTCCTAAGGTTTGGAGTAACAATCCATGGAAGAGATTATATCTCTCATTGAGACTTTAAAATTGGATTCAGATGATACTTGAATGTAAGGGAAAGAAAGGAAAAAAAAAAAAAGAAAATACTTGTCTTTGTGCTACTTAAATATTTCCACAGACTGACTCTTGTAATTACTATCTAAACTATTCAGGCCTAATGTAAATATTGTACATTGTTTGTTATTTCATTATTTTTACTTAGATATATGTAATTATATTATAGCTATAATGAAAAAAATAATAAAAACATTTGAACAACAACAAAAAAAGAATGTTCTTTTCCCAAGGAAAAGATCAGCTACAGAATGCTCCTTAATGAAGCACAGACAAAGCATGAGACCAAAGTTAGAAAAAGTAAATAAAGGAAATTTGCAAGACTAAAAGCAATATAATATGTTGTGTTCAGGATAGCAGAGCAGTTAAGGTTAGTAAGTTAATTTGACCTGTTACTTCAGAGAAGAAGACAAACACTCAAGACTGAGTACAGAAAACAGGTAATCTAGAGACTATGTCAGTTTACATTGTTCAGGACAATCAGAATGATGTGCAGCAATTTGAATTGTTTATCAGTACTGTTAATGAAGACAGTATTCGGATATTGTGAACATTTAATAAAACCTTATTAAATGAACTACAGTGTTTGTAGAATTCATTCTGAATTTCACAAGACTTGGTCTATAAGGGAGAGACTGACACCTATTCAGCATATGTAATTAAGACTTTCGTTTCTTAGTCTCATTGTATACAGTGTCTCTAGCTAATTACAGTACAGTATAGCATTATCAAAACTTACAATGGCACCTAACGTGACCTGCTGTCTAGGGAGAGATATATATTTCTCACAACCCAGCAAGCAGCTGAACCTTTTCACATCCAGTTTCTAGTACAAGCATGTTTTCTTAAGTTCACAGTGACTGTTTATACAGCAGAAGTACTACACCATTACTTCAGAGAACACACTACCCTTTCAGTGAGGGTATCATTCATTTCCAATTGGTTACACTATGTGTGTTCTACAGAAATCTAAAAAATAGCAGTATTTTGTTCAACTTCATGTGTTCTACAAACTATAAATAACACTGTTTTCATTAAAGTGCAGCACTCTGTGTTTCATTCAAACTTCAACAAAAACAGCAGCAGTAAGTATTTTTTCAAGTAGAATTTTAAGGCAATAACTTCAAAGTTTCATTAACAGTTTAAAGTGACAGCAACTGTTTCATAGCAGACTAGACTACCAGTTTTTTTTATAAATAGAGCTGTAAACTCTATACATAATAAGTTAAAAATTAGGGCATGACAGTTTCTCATTAAGACATCATTAAATTGCACAGCACCAGTGTTTACTTCAGAAAAGCCTAATACAACTTCAGCAGACTAGTATTATCAAAGCAGTGTTCCTTCAGAACATAAAAGACATCATTTCCACAGACTTTCATGTTTCTAGAGTGACCTCATAAGGTCAAGAAACAAGGAAAGGGTTAATAATCTACAAACGATGGATCACATTTTTTCCAAGCCATAAAGTTATCTCAGACTTTATATGCATCTTTTAGTTAACAGTTCAACAAAGTTTAAATTACTTAATTAAATTTTTTTGCATGTAAACATGTCAAATAATACTGCAACAGTTAACATGTCAGTACATTTTTGGTTTAAGTTTAAAAATGTTTTCTTAAAGTTAAAGACTAGTAGTTCAAAATGTTAAATATGACTAAATCACACAACTCAAAAATAGGTATGGTCACCAGTTTAAACTGATATGCTTCAGCACATGAAATGCAACATAATAATTTCAGTTGTAGTATAGTTTCATGTACAGATAATCAGAATATAATACATACAATTCAGAATACAGAAGTATGTTGCAGCATTACAAATGTCAACACAGTCTACATACATAACACAAAAGCAATGTCTGAAGTTCACATTGCACTAAAGAGAAATAAAAACAGAAATCAAGGTGCAGATTTTGTAACTGAAGAGCAGACTCCAGTGCTAAGTAAAAATACATTCCATAGCTAGCTGTAAAGATCAGAACAATAATCTGTCATGGTTTAAGGTTATTTCATTATTTACAGACAAATGAATTTTAGTTGCACATATAAAACATACAAGTGTGGTCTTGTTAGAATTTAAAAAGTCAAAGATTATGGCAGCTACCAGTTCAAAGTGTAATAGCTCTGTATATACTGGTTTAGATTTCAGTAAAAATATATGTGCAAATGTACATATTTTAAAGAATCGGTTATGACAGAAACATGCAGTTTTATGAGTTAAAGATAGAATAAATTCCAGCTCAGCTGACACAGCTGAAGTGCTCAAAAATACATATTGGATTTGGTCAGTTAGAAAAAAAAGGATAACAATATGCCTGTCTGTCTTGTAAGGTATAGCAGAACTAACAGATACATTAATTAGCAGAATAAAGGGTTTGCACTTACAGGTTGGCAATTGTTTTTGTATTATTGTTTGTTTAAGAGAGTAGTATTAAAGTGTTACAATGCATAAACAATATCATAATATAGACAAAGACAAGATAATGTTTGCTAGTTTACAGAATGTACAGTTTAAAGTCAATGCTACATTGTAAAAGCAACAGCACAGTTAAACATTCAGATCCTATGAATAAAAGAGTACATTGTGTAATCAGTTTGAGATTGTATATGTTTTGTATGGAGATAGCAGTCATATCAGCTCAGATTACAGCTAGACTAGCAAGCTGAATTAAAGACAGTGCTATCCATTTAATGCATTGCAGTTTACTATTTATCCAAAAAGATATAGACAGTAATAGCACATTCTTGCAGCATTCAGTACTAATGAAAAGTCAAATGACTTTAGCTAAAGAAATGGTTATGGTGAGAGTGGATGGTGTTTCACTCAGTGAACAGTATGCTAATCTAAGGGTCATGAGACAAATGTAAAAAAGTGCATCACTTAAAACTGATTGTATATAGGTGCAACAATGCACAGTATTACATTATTACTTTGATTTTCATTTAAAATAAGTTCAGAAACCTGATACAACTATCACGTTAAATGCAATTGCTACAGCTAAGACCTTAGAAAAAGCTGTCCATTTAGTGGTAAAAACAGAAACAGATTTTTGCAAGCATCGATGCCAGTAATGAAATTTTACCTGTACATACTGCTATTGTAGCAGTAAAACAGACTTCACCAGTTCCAGCAGTTTATTTTTTTTTTTATATATAAAAAAATAATGTCCTAAATACTGGACATGGAAACAAAAGCGTGTACTTAGTTGCAGATGTTTCCAATAAAGCTAAACAGGTTACTGATTTAAATATTGTTAGCTTTTTAAATACAAGGCAACCCACTATGGTTAATGACTGGGCAAATGATGTAAGTGATGTACAAAGTTCAAGCCCAAAGGATAATCAAAAGTATGCTGTAGCTCAGGTTAATATACCTAGTGACATACCAGATTTTTAAAATGTGTATAAGGGTTATACTCCTAAAATAATGCGGCAAATGTATTACTCGATACAGGAATTTCAGTTTCAGTTACAAACAAACCTCTGCAAAAGATTCAAGTACAGTTTTCACACTGTCAGGGTTTAACAGGTCAAAGGTAATTGCAGTCAGTAGCAAGCCTTTGGAGGTTGGACTTTTAAATGAAGCCAATCAGCCTGGAAAAAATAACAGCAGAATTCTTATTACATCTCCAGTGTGACGGTACCATTCTAAAAAAATTACATTGTGTCAAAATTAAATGTTGTGTTAAAATTTAATGTAGAAAATCAGTTTGTCTACAGACTTGCAAGAGCTTATTAGCAGCAAATGTTTATTCCTGCGGAAAAAATGTGTTTATTTAATGCAGAAAAATGTAAATAAAGTCAGCACAGCAAGTAATGCTGCCAGTCTATAAATGTTAAAGCAGCATTTCAGGCAGAAAAAATGTAAATAAAGTCAGGGCATTAAGCAATGCTGTCAGATTATAATTGTTAAAGGTGCAAATGTTATTTTAAAGACCTGATACTAGAACCAGCTTACACAAGAAATGAAAAAAAGAGGTATAAGAGGTCTAACTATAAAAAGGACACTTCAGCATTAAAGCAGGCCCTCCTTTACTTCATCAGCGAGTGGAACAATGCAGAGAAAAATTTCACAACTGTTTATGTGTTTTGCTTATTTCTTCAATATTTGTTTGAAGTTAAAGCAAGTGTGTATGTATTCATGTTTTCAGGTTCATGGTAATTTGTACAGCAGCAGTAGTTTAAGTTTATCTGCGTTAAGATGGATTTCAGTTTATTTGTGTTCAGGTAACACTGTCAAAATGTTCTCATGTTTCAGACAATTGTACAATATTATTCATTAGGATATAGCATGTACCAATTTCAGTTATGCTTTTATCTGCCTTTAGTTAACACTGGCAAAATATATTATTTTGGTTTAGTTAGTTTCCAGAATATATACAGCTATTTTTAAATGTTCAGTAGATGCTAATGTAAATAGTCAAGTTTCAGAATATGGCATTCATATTCAGTTATGTGCTCAGTATAGTACATTTCAAGTCAAATCTCAAAATAATTTACATTGTTCAGTCATTAGTTAAGGGTATGGTAACAGAATTATTTTTTACAAGCTTATTATTTAAATAATAGGTAGTAATAGTTACTCAATGCACTCAAGGCATAACAGGGCAGGCTTAATTTTTTAATTAGTTTACAGATTGCAGTGCACATTTATAGATTGCAATGCACTTTACATTAGTCAGGAATTAAGGACACTAACAGACAATGCAAAGGTATAGACTTAAATACAGAAAGTATAGGTTTTAGTAAACTATTATAGCTCATAGGTTCATAGATTCATAGGTTGGTACTAGGCTATTGGCCATAGGGCCTATACAAGCCTAGCTATAACAATTCCCTGGCTATTTCTTCCCACACTATTTACTTCCCTGCAGGGTGACTGACATGATCCCTGGGGTGAATTTCCTTTCTCCCATCTAATTATCAAGGTTCCTTTTGAAGAGGGCCAAAGAGGTACTCTGCTTGATATGTATGGGCAGTCTATTCTAGAGTCTGGGGAGTTGCTGGGTCAGGAACCTATCCCTCCAGCATGTTTTGTTTATTCTGATGACAAGGTTTAGATCCCTGGAGCGTGTGGCTCTTAGGGATTGGGATTTTTTTTAAGTGTAGCATGTCCAACAGCTCTGGGTTTGACATGACCTTGTATGTTAAGCAGAGATTGCCTCTGAGTACACGATATGTGACAGAGTATAGCTGGAGTTTTTTAAGGTGTTCAGCATAGGGTATCTGCTTTAGGCCTATGATTCTTTTAGTGAGGTATTTCTGCGGCCTTTCCAGTTGTTGTAGATGTCTTGAGAGGTACATACCAAATGGGGCGTTGTATTCTATAATGGGTCTATTGAGGGATGAGTACAGTGGGACAATGACCTCCTTTTTTCTGGATGAAAAGCCCTTAGTGATGAGGTGTGCTACATAGAAGGATTTCTTGACTGTTGTAGCCATGTGGATATCAAAGGTGAGACCATTGTCCACCTGTGTCCCTAAGTCTCTTATCACACTTTCAGTGTTAAGTGTACTGCCACCTATGTGGTAATTCATGGGTACATGTTTTTTTCCCAAAGGGGATAACTATACATTTCTTGGCAATGAGCTTGAGCCCATGGCTCTGGCACCAAGCATCTATTTCTGTAAAGCCTTTTTGTAGAATATCCACATCATTTGGGGATTCAGTAAGGTCTCCCAGTTTGCAGTCATCTGCAAACTTTGTTAGCTAGAGTCCCTCAGTGTTGGCCTGTACTTCAGAGAAGTAGATGCCAAACAAAAGTGGTCCCAGGACTGAACCCTGTAGCACTCCACTTGTCACTTGCCTGGAGCTGGATTTGGAGTCGGCTACTTTTACAGTGTGGGTTCTGTCAGTGAGCCAGTTGGCAACACGAGTGATGTAGGGATTAATGCCCAGCTTAGTAAGTTTATCTATGATTCCAGAGTGAGGGATGGTGTCAAAGGCCTTGGCGAGGTCCAGATAGGCTGTGTGGACCACCTTACCTTTGTCCATGGCTCTGGAGACTGATTTGAAGAAGTCAATCAGGTTCAGGAGACAAGATCGGCCCTTCACAAACCCAAACTGGGTGGGGTCCAGTGTTTGAAGGTTGCCAATGTCTTTGTTTATAAGTTCCATGATAATACATTCCATGGCCTTGCAAATCAGGCTCGTCAGACTGATGGGGTGGTAGTTCCCGGGATCCAAGGTGGATCCCCCCTTGTGGAGTGGGATAACTGTAGCTGTGCACCACTCAGTGGGCACAAAGCCTTAGGTGAGGCTATAATTAAACATGACACTTAGGTGAGGTGCCAGTTCATTTTGTAGTTCATGTAGTACACAGCCCAGGATGTCATCTGGTCCCATGGATGCTGTATTCTTAGCTTTGGAGAGTGAATGTTTTTACCTCTGTGGCCGTTATTACCATAATTTGGCAATCTTCCAGTATTAAGATGGGTTGTTTAGAGGGTGAGAGGGGGGTGAAGTTGGCACTGAAATCGATCTGCCAGGATATTGGCAATATCCTTGGGATCAGTATATTTAATGCCATTCTAATGTAGTGCAGAGCAGATCTGAGCATTGCCATTTAGATTCTTGACATAGTTATAGAATGCCTTGTGGTTGTCTTTGGAATCTTTGGCAATTTTATTTTTGTAACTAGCTTTGGAGGATTTTATGAAGGATCTCAGCTTCTTACTGAGGCTGATAAGGGAGTTTTTTTGCATCCTGAGATTTTCCTCTTTTCTGCAATTGTTTCTTCCTTTTGTTGTAAAGCTTGTTTATGACAGAGGACCACCAGATTGGCTTCTTTTTTTGGAGGAGAGCATCTTGGTTCTATTTGGGATGGCATGATTCATGCATGAGTGGATGTGCTCATACAGTGCCTTAGTTTAGGATTCAGCAGTCGAACTTTCAGTTCCCGTCTGCATGGGTGTCATGAAGTTTGTCACTTCTAACTTGAGTAGCATGAAGTTGGTTTTGGAGAAGTTTTTTATGGATGTTTCTTTACCGGGGGTTGGGGGTGGGATGTGGATGTTAAGGGTGATGAGTTTATGATCAGACCTAACCAACGAGGGGGTGACCATAGGTGTGGAGCATCGATTTCCCATGTTGGTAATGACCAGGTCTAGGATATTGGAGCCTCTGTTGGGAATATGGGTTAGTTGATCCAGGGCATTGGAATTTATGAATTCCAAGAACCATTGGGCAAAGGTGTTGGTACATGTGTAATTTTCCCAGTTAATGGCAGGGTAGTTGAAATTACCCAGAATTAGGGTGTTTGGTTGTATCTTAATATTTTCCAGTATGTTTAGAAAGGTGTAGTGAGAAACTTGGGGCATGGTGGGGGATCTATAACAAGCTAAAATTTAAATTGCAGTCTTACCTAGTTGCACCTGGAGAATTTCAGATGCATTGTGTTGGGCAACAACCTTGGTGGTGTGAATATCCTTGGTGAATATGGACACTCCTCCACCTTTAGTGTTTAGGTCCTGATTTGATGGCCGAAAAGTGTGGTAAGAGTTGTAACCTGGTATTGCAGGGGTGCTCTCTGGACCCTTGAACCAGGTCTCAGTTACTGCACAGATATCGATGTTCTCCATTCTTAGGTGTGCCTCGAGAGAGAGCATTTTGAGGTTTTGACTTCTAGCATTGAGTAGCATTACTTTTAGATTTTACATGCTTGTACCTGTTACGGTGGTGGTTTTGTCCTTTGAACTTTGCCTAAAAAAGGCACTATAGGGGTGGCAAGAGCCTTAACCAGTAACCTGAATCCTAGGAGCGACAGGTGCAGACCATCTCTGGCAAAGCATCGTGGTCTGTCAATCATGTCATCCCAGGCAGACAGATACTGGATCTCCTTTGAATGACACCAGAAGCTTAGCCAATTGTTGAAGTCAATCATTTTGCCCTTACATTGTGGTATCTTTCTGGGCGAAGGCAGGATGCTACTCAGGGCTAGAGTCTTACCTGCCTGGGCCACATGATCCAAGAGCTCTTCCATGTCTCTTTTCATGTAATCCAGGGAGGTACATCTCAAGTCATTCACTCCAACATGGACAATGACAGAGTCATCTTTGTACTTGTTGTGGAGTGACTTCAGTGCATGCATTATGTGGTGGATCCTGGCACCAGACAGGTAGCTGACTGTAATTTTCTCCTTGTTCAGCCTGTTGAGTGGGACATCAGTGTGCCTGACTTTAGAGTCACCTATGACTAAAGTGTTAGGTATGTTGTCTTGCCTTAGGGGCTGTTGCTGGGTGGCACACTGGTGTTGTGAGCTTTGTGACTCTTTGGTTGTGATTGGTGTTTGTTTGCATTTCAGCTTCGGAGGTCCTTGTTGCTTGGGCAGGTTACAGTTAAGGGCCTCCGCATATGTGGAGTTAGTGTTGCTATGTGTGGGTGTTGGTGTTGTGGGTTTAGAAGGGCTATGTGTTGCTTGAGGTGTAGTGAGGGTGTTAACTTTCTCCTCTTGACTGTCTTGCACAATTGGGTGGAAAGAGCTTTGCTTCCATTTGGCTATGTAATTGCATCTCTCACAGGTTTTAGTGTTGGGTGGTAGGAGGAGAGGGTTGTCTGTGTACATGAGGCAATTGCTGCATTGCCCCAGTATGCCCAGATTCACTAGGTGGACAGGAGAAATCACTGGAAGCTGACCCTTGGACATGCCTGGTTTGGTGCTTTTTTTATAAAGTACAGGCGCTGTTTTCCCTTACCTTAGCAAGGCACTTTGCAATTATAGGCTGTTTAGTGTCTACAATTAATTTCTCCTTATTAACAAGGTGAGTTGAGAGCATGTATCAGTTTAAGGCTTCCTAGTGCTTTCCAGCAGGTATTAGAGCAAGTGCTAGTCACAGGGATGCTTAAAGGTAAGATGAAAAAAATGGTTTATCCTAAACACTGCAGTGTGCACTAGAAAAGTTAGATGTGAAAGTAGGTAACTTAAGTTTTACCTGTTTAAAAAGTTAAGTTTTAGTGGAGAGTCACTATTTTTAAAACAGCAAGATAGATTGAAAGGGGTGGTCACTTTTGTATTCTGGTACTATGAAATACAGTAGGATGGCCACAAATTTAAATAGTTGAAGGGGAGTGATTTCACAAAATGATAATTTTGTGCTTACTCACACAAGCCAGTGAAAGCAGAGAGGAAATGAGATATATGGTCAAATTAACATAAGAGGCAGGCAACTAGAAAGACAGTGGTATTTAAGAACACAACAGTAACCGGGTGGGAGGGTGGCAAAAAATTTCTGCCTGACTCACAAGAGACAAAGCTGTGGTCTCTTTTGAAGTTTTAATATGCAGTTAAAAGCAGAATACAAGTAAAACGCAAGGTAAAGAAAACAAATCACAGTATTCAAAATATAAAAAGGCAATAACGTAATACAAAATGCAACAAATAAAAAGCAAACTAACCTTTCCTTCATAGCAAAGTGTAGCAGAGTCTGGGTGAGCCTTTCTAGTAAAAAAAATATATATATAAAAAATTCATAAAAGTTAAAAAAGGTAAGTAGCATTATAAAACAAATTTAAATAAAATGTATAGACACGTGCTAACACAGAATATGGTAATTATGCTTCAAGACCATTTATACAGTTATCCTTTTAGTGCAGATTTCAATTAGTCTTCAGAAAATAGCCATCATGCTTGATAGGCTATACAATAAATGGCAGAAAAAGCTGCCAAGGAGGGAATTTCCTCTATATCCAATGAAGTAAAAAAAAATTAAGGTAAAAGGTATAACTGAGGTAAGCCAAGTAGGCTCAACAGTTAAGGCAAATCTGACATAAAGTAATACAAAATGCAACAAATAAAAATCAAACTAACCTTTCCTTCATAGAAAAGTGTAGCAGAGTCTGGGTGAGCCTTTCTAAAAAATATATATATATAAAAAAATTCATAAAAGTTAAAAAAGGTAAGTAGCATTATAAAACAAATTTAAATAAAATGTATAGACACATGCTAACACAGAATATGGTAATTATGCTTCAAGACCATTTATAAAGTTATCCTTTTAGTGCAGATTTCAATTAGTCTTCAGAATATAGCCATCATGCTTGATAGGCTATACAATAAATGGCAGAAAAAGCTGCCAAGGAGGGGATTTCCTCTATATCCAATGAAGTAAAAAAAAATAAGGTAAAAGGTATAACTGAGGTAAGCCAAGTAGGCTCAACAGTTAAGGCAAGTCTGACATAAATCCAAGACATTCCGGAAAATGCTGACAAAAAGACACAATGCAAAGTTGCCAGTCCAGTCCAGGGAGTAAGGTTGTAAGCAGCTAATAAAGTACAACCATCAGCTCCTAAGCTATGTAGGTTTTCAGGAATTTTGGCCTATCATAAACTATACATTTTAAAAACCTCAGTTGCAGAGAGTGCCAGTTTTAGAAAAACATGGTCCAGTATACAAATACATTTTGCAGGACCTCTTCCTCCAGCAAAAGGGGGTAGATAATGTACACGTTTTAAATATATCACACATACATGAAAACTTAGACTTAAATACACTAAAGCCTATAAATCTAGGTAATATAAAATCAAATCAAAAAATTAGTAAAAACTAAATGAAAACTCCAGCCAAGCTAGAAATTCCACTGAGTGACTTCTCAAACCTCTTGTATCAGAGGCACAATGGATATATGCAAATGAACCTTATGAACATCAGGTGTTTCAGTTATATTGTGATTTGAATGCCCATTACTTTTTTCTTTTTAAGTCATTTTAGTGAACAATTTCAGGCCACTAAAGCCAAACCCCACTAGCTGTGGATAAACCTTATGAACATCAGGTGTTTCAGCTATGTGGTGATTCTGAATGCCCATGACTTTTTTCTTTTTAAGTAATTTTAGAGGACAATTTCAGGCCACTAAAGCCAAACCCCACTAGCTGTGGATAACCTTATGAACACCAGGTGTTTCATCTATATAGCAATTCTTAATGCCCATGACTTTTTTCTTTTTAAGTCATTTTAATGAACAATTTCAGGCCACTAAGCCAAACCCCACTAACTGTGGATAAACCTTATAAACATCAGGTGTTTCAGCTATATGGTGATTCTGAATGTCCATGACTTTTTTCTTTTTAAGTCATTTTAGTGGACAATTTCAGGCCACTAAAACCAAACCCCACTGGCTGTGGATAACCTTATGAACATCAGGTGTTCTGAACGCCCATGACTTTTTTTCTTTTTAAGTCATTTTAATGGGCAATTTCAGGCCACTATATCCATACTCCATTAGCTGTGAATAACCTTATGAGCATCAGGTGTTTCAGCTATGTGGCGATTCTGAATGCCCGTGACTTTTTTCTTTTTAAGTCAGTTTAATGGACAATTTCAGGCCACTAAAGCCAAACCCGACTAAATTGCGTATATCCCATGTGTCTCTCATACAAGAGGTTTGAGAGGTCACTCAGTGGAAGTTCTAGCTTGGCTTTAGTTTTCATTTTGTTTTTACAGACTGTTTTTTCTGTGACCTTCTCACTCTTTGTTTTAAATCATAAAGTTAAGAAATTTCAATCCAAACAGGCCATAAATGTTTGAGTGACTCTTAGTGGTCAAAATTAAAATTGTAAGTTTATTCATACCATAAAGTTAAAAGACTTCAATCCAAACAGGGAATAAATGCTCAAGTGACACCTAGTGGTCAAAATTAAAATTACAGGTTTACAATTTTTTTTTATTATTTTCAGAGTATAAGTCAATTAGCATAAAGCTAAATAAAGTAGATAGCAATATAAACATAAGGTAACTACAGAAGTAGGTCCCAGTAGACTTCTATCAGGGACCTCATGGGCAAATATTAGATTAGGGATTTCCATTTTAAAATAGTTATTAGACATTAGACTGGCTAAAGGGTAAAATAAATTGTGTTTCATTTATGCATAAAAGACAGTTAAGCAGAAAGGAAAATAACTTTGCTGGCCAAGCATAAAAATACAGTTTATTAAAAAGGAAAGATAAGCATAAAGTGTGCAGACAGAATTACCTTTTCTCAAGGAAAAGATCAGCTACAGAATGTTCCTTAATGAAAAACAGACAAAGCCGGAGAACAAGGTAAGAAAAAGTAAATAAAGGAAATTTATGAGACTAAAAGCAATATAATATGCTGTGTTCAGGATAACAGGGCAGTTAAGGTTAGTAAGTTTGTTTAACCTATTACTTCAGAGAAGATAAACACTCAAGCGTGAGTACAGAAAACAGGTAAACTAGAGACTATGTCAGTTTACGTTGTTCAGGACAATCAGAATGATGTGCAGCAATATGAATTGTTTATCATTACTGTTAATGAAGACAGTATTCAGATATTGTGAACATTTAATAAAACCTTATTAAATGAACTATAGTGTTATTAATTTTGAATGCACAAGACTTGGTCCATAAGGGAGAAACTGACACCTATTCAGCATGAGCTTGGGTAATTAAGACTTTCATTTCTCAGTCTCATTGTATACAGTGTTTCCAGCTAATTATGGTACAGTACAGCATTATCAAATCTCACAACTACACAATGGTCTTTTCAAATGTCATTAAAGTGCCTGAGCAATACTGTTCTAATATGCAGTCAGTTTGCTTAGCTATAGTTACCATTGTCAAGGAATACACCCATCTTACTGTACATAACACAGTTTTCAACATCACTTGTAATGTCACTCCTTCTTGCATCTTACCACTCCTGTGGGCAAGCATTGGAAAACCTCTTATCCTTAAAATAAGCCCCTGTGTCAAATCTCCTAGCTGTGTCAGTATAGGACAGCAAATCATCCAATATAACCCATTTCTCTAGTTACATGGGCAAGCCCATGAAATTGACAAGGAACTCACTTCATGTTGACAAATCCTCCATAAGTCCTATACACTTTGTAACCTTCTGGTATTTCTTCTTGCCACCTCTTAAGAGATTTATTAGAGATCTACACAATGTCCTATCTGGCCCTATTGTTCTACATGCAGAATTCCAAAGATACAGTAACTTCATCTCCTCCTTTGCCCTAGCTTTGACCTGCTCAGCATGCTTCCAATTCTTTCATGCAGTTTAACCAGCTTATCTTCTGGTAGTCACAATAGTTGCAAAGACACATTTATTGACAAACTTAAAAAGGTCAAAACTTTCCCTGGACTCTCTGTGTTCTCTTTTACTCATGAGACTCCCAGTACCTCACACATATCTAAACAACCCTCACTCATTAAGAAAAAAAAATCATCTAAATAGTGAACTGCTAACTGAGCAGAGCCTCTCTGATCTCAAATCTACTGCAATGCCTAACTGGACTTTTCCAAGTTTGCACAGTTGTCTGAACAACCCAATAATCTGCCATGGAAGCACATGCTTAAAAAGAGACAGTTTTCTTCCTTGACTGGTAACAAGCAAAAACTGCTTCAATGTCTGCATTTATCAACCAACGATCAATGACATTGCAAATTACTTTTACTGCATTATCAAGAAATTAGTACTATACTCTTACTTCACATTTGTCCATATAAGCATTAAATGAAAAGCCTTCTGGAAATTACAGGTGCAGTAAGTTATCAGTTGATATTCACCTCACCTCAGTTTGGAGACTAAAAGTAATGGCAAAATCCTGTATTCCTCAAATGGAGGAAAACAAACAAAACAAACCAAAAAAAAAAAAAACAAAGGGCCTACAATCATACCTGCCTCCACTTCTTTATCCAACAGAGCCTGAACAATACCCTCAGTAACTTCAACTTATCTGTGGTTACCACACACGTCTTCATAACCTGACACCAATGATTTAACAGGAAACCTCTCTGTCTACCTGTTTATTAACTCCTCAGCAAACTCTTTTTGAGGATAGGCCTCCAAGTAACCCTTTATGAAATCAAATTTAATTAGGGATTTCCATGACCAGTTGCCCAACCCACACCAAATGAAAGGGGTGTTTGACCCCTCTGTCCTTTCTTCCCTAACCTTAGTCTCACATACCATGCCTATGTTATTATCCTCCTACAGACCAGGGGAAACTCAAACCCTTTCACTTGACTCCTTCTGTCAGCATTTAACTGCACTATGTGTATCACCACAATATGAACAGTAGTGCATGCACAAACTGGCATGCATCCAACTGCATTTTCCAACAATAAAAGCCCAACAAACATTAGTTTATTCAGCCCCTTAGGTTGAACAACTTTCACAAATCCTCCTACTTTACCCGTCGTAATACCTAATCAACTGTCAGCATGTCTAAACGTCCAATAAAGAGACTTATCCACTGCCTTCAGTTTCCTAAAATGCTGGTAATAAAATAATCAAGCATTGCCTCCTCTTAACTACTGTTTCTCACCTATTGTCAGCAAGTAGGCTAATAATGGAAGGCCCTGCTTAAGAACTTCCTCAGTGATAACTGCAATAAAATACAGAAACTCCCAGCACTCAATTGTGCCACAGCATCATCCTGAAGTCGCTCAGCATCCTTCTCCACAAACAAGTCAAAGCTGTCACAAGATCCTGGGATCCCTGAGCCTTCCTCAGTAATCTACTGGGCTCCATCTACATCAGTAATTTAAAAACATCCACAGATTCTCCTCTTCAGACATTTTCCTTTACAGATGGAGATACGTGAGAAGTAATGAAGATGCCTTGGTGGTCAGCTAAGAAAGGGTGTTCTCCTTTCTGACTTAAATCTGCTTCCTGTCACTTTAATTTAGTCCTCCTGTCTGTTCAGCTAGTGATTGTGGGAAAATTAGACTCACCTGCTGCTGCCCCAACTGCACTTAAATTTTTATCCTAGCACCTGCCAGTTATTCCATTCTGCACCATGTAAACCTTTTCCAAAATGCCTAATCTCAAAACCTCCTGCAACCCTGCTCTTCTTTATGAAAGGAAAAAGTGTACAGGACTTATTATTGATAATCAGTAAAGTAGTGGATGATATAATGTATAAAAATGTAAATGCAAAAGTAATGGTGGGGGATTTAAGTAAATATTTCAATTCTATTCACCATTCAGTGTTATGGGACATATTTGAAATGTATAATATCAATGAAAAGACAAAAAAATGTTTTTATTACAGCATATAGGCACACTATTGTCAAAACATTAGTAAATGGGTGGTTTACTGAAGATATACAGTGTGAAAAAGGGATTAGACAAGGTTGTCCCTTGAGTAGTAGATTGTATTAGTGATGAACATGATATCTCTACAAATGAATAGAAGCATGGAAGCGAGTTATATTTTGAACAAAGGGATAAAGATGTTGCTTATGTTATTAAATACAGATGACATCATTAATATTGCAAAAAATGAAATAAGTATGACTAGAATGATAAAATACTTACAGGAAACTATTCAACTAATAGGATTTTCAATAACTAAACAAAGTCAAGGATTGAGGTCTGAGAAGATGATTGGAGGTATTACATTTAATATAACTAAAATAAAAATTCTTGAGATATGATTCGGAAAGTATGATCTTATGGAAACAGTATGGAAAAAAAAATTAGAGGAAATGACCAACACTAGTCTATTTTGGAAATCATTTAGAGTGTCTTCAAAAAAGTGAATTTATTTAATAAATACTGTTTGGTTAGCAAAAATCACTTCTTTAGTAGATGTTTTTAGTTTACCTTTGACTGTAGAAAAAAGTAAATAATATTATTTTTCTTTTATTTGGGGATCTAGGCTGAATCCAATAAAAGGGGGATTCTATGCATTCTATGCATAAATAAGAAGGTGGCTTAGGGTTAAAAAATCCTATAGTTTATACTACCTCTTTAAATGTGTATAGAGTAAAGAAATATTTAGAGGATAAGAATGATAATATTTTTAACACAGATATAAAGTATAAAATATAAAATGGAATTGTTTATTTTTAATTAGAAAAAGAGATTGTGGTAACAAAGATATTGAGAATTATGAAGATAAAATCATGTTGTGGAAAATTAATGTTAAAATACTGAAAAGGGAGAAAAGTGTGGTATAATAATATTATGGAAATGTATTTTTGGATATATCCATGGAAAGAGTTACATAAAGAAAAATGGAGTGCTATAAAAGCTGCATTTCTAAAATGTAAAAAATGATGAGTCCCAAGATGTTGATGAATACTGAAGATACAAAGATTACTAGTGAAGGTGAATATGCCTTATAAATGTAAAATATAGGATTTGCTTGTATTGTGCTGAATTTGAAACTAGTGAAAATGTTTTTATTAGGATGTAAAAGAGTTAAAATTCTATGGAAAAATATTTTTAAGTTCAAATTATGTGGCGGGATTTAAAGAATTAAACAGTTTAACTATGGATATGATAGAATTTGGATACTACGAGAATAAAAGTAGAAATTATGTTAAGAGAATTGACAAAAATGTTTTGTATTACATAGTTAATTTGAAATCAAAGGGTGAAAGAAATAATGTTTAATGAAAAATAGGGATTTGGCCATGTTGCTAAGAGAAATAAAGTTTTGGTTGTGGAAGTTGGAGTGGGAGTCAGAAAGCAAAAATGATTATTATATTTGTAATGAAAATGTAAAAGATAGATATATTGCATATACTATTTATAATGTATATATTGTAAATATGCATATAAAAAGAAAAGAAATATGTATGTTTTAATAAAGAACCCCTCCTATTTTAATAGGTGCCAGGGGATCTTTTACATCTACCATGAACTCAAGCAAATGGAAACATCGACGTAACATCTCATCTGAAGGATGACACAGTCATGGAATGCAGCACCCCCCTTAAGCCGCACTGAAGTGTCAGCAATTGATCTACTTGATGTGGGAATAGAAGCCCCAGCCTTCTGCACCAAAGGTAAGCATGTTACCTGTTGTGCCAGCAACAGTGCTACTTATCCACCATTATGCTTCCCCTAGATAAATGTTACAAGATCATTACTTCCTGTGTTCTGTGGTTCTACTACCAATTAAACCAGCTCTTCCTCCTTCCACTTGCAGTTCATTTGCTTCTGCAAACCTGTCCACTAAAATCCTGTGGTAACATCCAGTGCTGCTGCCTTCTCCTTCTTATTGTCTGCTTCACTGGGGCTATTGATTCTTCTGATTGCTTCTTCTGTAGTTTTGACAAATTCAAAATATTGCAAAACAAAACAAAATGTTAATAAATTAAGCTGTTCACAGCCACTGAGCTTTCTCATTCTAGCCTTCTAAAGACAATCAGGTATGCCTCTGAGGATATTAGAACTAATAATTGTCAGTGCAAAAGACTGAGTATATGGGAATTGACATGCATTTTCTGAATAAATGAAGAGTCGCCTTAATTATTGCCATTATTCAGTAAGTATACTTCACAGCTGCTTCACCCAAAATCAATGCTTCTAGGAAGGATTAGTAGGGCAGCAAAATTATTTGAGTCAAAAATCAAGGGTGCCATCAGACATCATGCTCTACAGACTAAGCAGCTGGCCAGCTTGGCTGCTTTTCTCCACTTATGTGTAATAATTTTTATTTTCTATGCCACCTGTCGAATAGGCATGCCCAGAGCCTACATGGCACAAAGGTATCTGCTGTGATATCACCTCAAGCCTCTCACTACCACTTATACCACCAAGTCTCGGTATATCTAAAATAACTTAGTCTCAATACAATGCTATTTAATCCAAAAATAAAAACATTGTAAAACACTGGGAAAAAAATAAAACAGTGGTTTTGCCTTCTAAAGTCCCCACACCCTCTGCCAATTATATATTCCAATTCCAAGATCACACAACATTGGGGAAACAGCAAATATAACCCACTCTGTGCAATCTCACAAAGAACACTCACATTTCAACATACCTAAATGGTCAAAAAATACATTACACTGTGAAATAAACATCAGTGCAATGCTTAAAATCGCAAATTAAACCAAATGCATTTAGACCAAATTAATTTATACCAAATTCATGGAACCCAATAAATAGATAGACAGGTATTACATGCTTCATTACTGCAAGCATTTTATCTTGGTAGTATAGTTGGTCAAATAATTTAATGGTTAAATGTTAGCCGATTGGCAATTACATAATTCAGGGTTTTTCCCCCTTTCAAAGAGGTTGTGAGACCCTGGAGTTAGTATATTTCATTTATAGGGTTTAGGGACAAGCTCTCTATATAAAATATTACTTTTATTTAAATTTTGGTAATGGCAAATGTCAGCTGTTAGTTTGAAATTGTGATTACTCTTTTAGATAATTTACTTGATGAGTATGGTAACCATCAATGAGTTAGTTTGATGTTTTATGTTTCAAGTAATCTCATCGCTGAATTATTCATTACATTGTTTTATATGTGTGTGTGTGTGTGTGTGTGTGTGTGTGTGTGTGTGTGTGTGTATATATATATATATATATATATATATATATATATATATATACATATATACACACACACACACACACACACACACACACACACACACACATTTTATATATATATATATATATGTATATATATATATATATATATATATATATATATATGGATTTCATACATTTGGTCGAATTACACTTAGTCGAAAATGATACCAGGCATTGCACTTCACTGAAAGCTCACTTGACTGAAAGCTCACTTGGTCGAAGTTCATTTGGTCAAAATGGAATATAGCCCCTGCCCCACTGCAGTGCAACCCTGAAGTGAGAATATTAAATAGGGGGGGATGAAGCCCCCCCACATAATTTTAATGTATTCACTGTTATAAGAAGGTATATCCATTAGAAATGCATTGATATATATGTATATATCTTTAGTAAAAAATATTGGCATAATGTGGGGGGCTATTGCCACCCACACCCCCCTTATTTAATATTCTCACTCCAGGGTTGCACTGCAGTGGGGCAGGGTCTATATTCCATTTTCGACCAAATGAACCTCGAACAAGTGAGCTTTCAGTCAAGTGAGCTTTCAGTGAAGTGAACTGCCTGGAATCATTTTCGACTAAGTGTAACTCGACCAAATGTATGGAATCCATATATATATATATATATATATATATATATATATATATATATATATAATATAGATCTACATCTATACATAAACACACACACACACACACACACACACACGATATATATATATATATATATATATATATATATATATATATACACACTCACACACACAAATACAAATATTTACACAGAAATAAACTTCTGATGAAACTAAAATCCTGCTCTACCTCAGTTAACAAACTTCCTTCCTATTACCTTAAATTAGCTGCCAGCTCCATAGTTTACACAACCAGCATCCTGCTCAATAGATCTGTCTCAGAAGCTACAGTAACAGAAATATGGAAAAAGTCCTCCATCATCTCTATCCACAAAGGCGGTAAATCCAATGAACTGACCATCTTCTCATCCATAGCCATTCTATCTCCCATCTCTAAGCTATTAGAAAAGTGCATACACCAACAACTAATGAAATACTTTCTGCAAAACAACCTTCTTACATCTACCCAGCATGGTTTCCACCCAGGCCACAGCACATGCACAGCCCTCGTATCCTTTACCAAAACCATTAGCAGAACTAGAGACACAGGATACTTGGTATCTGCTTTATTTTGTGACCTTTCTAAGACATTTGATACTATCTCTCGCTGCATACTCTAGCAAAAGCTGTCAAAATTCAGTCTTACTCCTCCCACCTTACAATGGCTCCACAGTTACCTACATGAGCAAAAACAAGCTGTAAATGGCTAAATTAAATATCTCCCTTTTGACATAATCCCACTGGAGTCCAACAAAACTCTATACTTGGACCCCTGCCCTTCAACATATTCACAAACAACCTAAACATGGCCTCATTCACTGGAACACTCATACAATATGCAGATTACTCCACTATTATCTGCACCTTTCCTACACTACTACAAATCATCACAATCACACAACATACTTTTTCAGCATTCAAATCCTGTCTCACTAACCATCAACTAGTCCTAAACTCAAAGAAAACTAAACTCCTTTTCTTCCTACCAAAAAAATCAATCTATCAAGACAAACCAATTAAAAATACATAAGGCTGATAATACCATTCACGATATAGTCCACCACACCAAACTGCTATGTCCAACAAAATATAAAAAAAACCACCAGAAACTTGATATCTTATACAGGAACAAAAACTCCTTGACCACATCAAAAAAAATCACCCTAGCATAAACCTTTCTACGTCCCTCCCTTGTATACAATGCCTCAGTATTCTTTAACCTACAGACTTTCATTAGATTCGAAATGGAACTGTGTTATAACAAAGTGGAAAAGTTTGCTACAAACTCCTAAACCAGCACTCATCATTGTATACCACTGCAAATGCTAGACTGGCTAAAATTCCCCAGTCACCTCCTCTGTATCCAACTCAGAACACTATATAACATAATCAACAAGCCCCTAGCCTAGCCTGCCCTAAAGAACATAATCAAACCTTACTACTCCAGCAGAACCCTCATGTCTAAAGATAAGAAGCTTCTTACTATCTACAAACCTTCTTGATAGAGCCTATACTCTAACTGCATAGCCAAAGCATGGAACACATTACCACCATCTACCAGAAGTTTTCCTGAACTAGCAACTTTCAAAAAATCCCTGAAGTAGTATCTTAACAACTCTTGGCTGTTCTCATGTTCTACTCCTGGCTAACCTCTCATATACTTTCTCCCTCCTTCTTTCTATATGCTGTACCTTCCAGAGTTTGTTATGCAATCATCACTTATCTAAACTAACGCTACCTAAGTTTAACAAACAGCCCCATAATATTCTTTTCACCTATTAATCCACACTCCATTTCCTATAACTATGCTATCACTCTATCTCTATAACGTGGATAACATAAACACCGCATAAATTAAGGAATAATAATTATAACTACTGACTATATCATAAAGAGACTTCTACTCATTGTTCTGATATCTTAAGGTCTGATTTTATTGCATGTATTATATGTATATATGATTGCCTCTTCCGCCAACATATAAATACTTGTTTAACAACTATAACTACTTACTAAATCATAGAGATCCTACAATAGATTGCACAAATATCCTAAGGCCAGGTTATATAACCGACATATGTATGATTTCTTCTGATAATGTTTCAAATACTGATTTGTGTTGTTTCATCAGATGTAACTGTATACATTTTCTTATTTATGTACATTGTAATAAAATTTTATATTTTATTTTCTGTGTACATTGCAGTCTATTGGGGGGCTTCTGCTGAAAATGGGTTCTTCTTTCCCAGACAGAACAAATGTCAAATAAATAAATAATAAAATATACATATACATATACATATATACATACGCATACTTATTCAGCTACATCTGCCTTTGGCCATATCAATCGCCACCTTCCCCATGTAAGCATTCTGGCCCTTACCACATCTTCGTGAGAGCAGATCCCACTCTCCCTAATGTAGACTTCACCACCAAGTGTGGATTGCACAGTCTGCAAAATACACCTTGCCTGATCCCTACAAGCTTCAGTTCAGAAACATCACAATTTCAAACCACTTCACCAACACTGCCTAACTCTGTCTTTAGCTGCTAACAGATGGTGTTAATGCCATCTGCATGAACATTAAGTTACATTTGTTATCTATAATTTATTTATTTTATTTTATTATACAATTGGCTTGTCATATATCATTGCTGTTACAACTGCTTGAGTTATGTGTGAGGGGCTTAGCAAAATCATCCACCCAGTACTAGTTCCCTGTGAAAGATTGATCTTTTTTTGTGAATTATATACCCAGATCACTTGAGCACATATCTAGGAAAGTGACACATCACCCTACCCCATTACCACAAATCCACCACTAGATCATATCTCCATTTCTGGGGACTCTCCATAAACCTGACATGTTTGCACACTTTATCACACACCCCAATCATGAGGAGAATCTCCCCAACCCCCTGCCTTAACTGGCACTTGCAACAAAGAATCCCAAATAGCAAACCCTTGCTCTGAAAACTTACCTACACTTACCTAAGATGCTCCCCCAAGTATCCATCATTTACATACACTCACCCCACTCACGCAGTACCTTCATCAGCCTGGCTTGCCAGTTACTTAGTCACTGGCAGAATTATGTCTCATACAAACACCAATGTCAAAAAAGGCTGCAGTCTTTTATTGCTGTCCTTAACTACTAAATCCTTCTTCCCTTACCGAAAAAGAATTCCAAATTATATCATTTATTTTTCTTTCCTTAACTCCTTTCTCTCATACCAAACTACATTAATAAGCTAATCACCATCACCTTGCACTAAGTAAACCTACCAGGCATGCATTCATGGACAAGAGTGTTTGACGAGCAAACCCTTATTTATCTGAGCTAAAACATGTGGTATGTTACATACTTGG
The DNA here is from genome assembly GCF_019279795.1 of Protopterus annectens. Classification (NCBI taxonomy): domain Eukaryota; kingdom Metazoa; phylum Chordata; order Ceratodontiformes; family Protopteridae; genus Protopterus; species Protopterus annectens. The sequence continues at coordinate 659,231,586 of NC_056751.1, forward strand.
TTAAACTGGAAAGCAACACAATGATTTTTTTCCATAATATCCATAAAGCAGAATTTAATATTAATATTCTACCCACAATATATATGTCCTGAATGTATTTACTGATATACAAACCATATGAAATAATATGGAAGAAGGGATAAGGGAAATGCTTTTGAAAACATTTCCAAAATACAAGAAATTTAATCCAACCCAAAAAAAGCAAAGAAAATAATTTCTTCAGCATTACAAATTGTATATAATTGCTCAGACAACTGTTTTTATCTTATCTGTACTTTAATGGGCAGTTTTTGATATAATAATCTCCATACAAAATCTTGAAGTTTACTTCAGTAATATCAGTTCTAACAGCAGTGCTTTTGGCATCTTGTGGGTTCATATAAAACTACTGAGACAAAATGTTTTCATACTAATAAGTCCAGTAACGAATCTAATCCTGATACCCACTCATTTCCAGATTATCATAACATTGACTTTTCTTACTTAATATTTGTATGCTAATCCAAAAATCAATATCTGTTCCTATAAATGTAAACCTAAAATATAAATGCTCCAGTCTAAAAAAGAACAGTAATGATGTAAAGAAAGAGTAATTATTTTAACCCTAATTCCATATCAGCTATATCAAAAGACAAAATATCTCCTATAATATGGTTCAATTCAGAACCTCACATAACCTCCAAATAATTGTAGTAAAGAAGTTTTAAATAAATAATGCAACCATATAGCTTCAAATTTTAAGATATATGAATGGATAAAATAAGCATTTTTAGAATATGACAAAGAAAAAAAGAAGACCAGTTATTTTTAATATGCTGCAGACAGCAGAAACTGCATTGTTTATATAAGATTCTTATCACCAGATATGCGCATTGAATTGATTGCATTACATGAAAAAGGAGTATTATGTAGGGGAGTAGTATGTCATCCTAAACCTTGACTCATGTTTATTTAAAGTTAACCCTATAGACAAGGATTTTCTCTCTACTATCCCGATAACTTTCAACATTCAAACCACACCTTTAACCATGATAACAATGTCAACAGCATGTGCCCTAAAGAATGGAAATAGAATATCCAGTATAATATACAATAGGTGTACAGCAAGATACTCCGACAGATAGAAATAATGGCATTACAAGCTAAAGCAAACAAGATACTGATCAATGGGTATCCCTGTTCCCTTCCTCTGTTTATCTTAAAATTATTGCTTAACTGCCCAATAATTAAAATCTTATTATATACAGACAATTCATAATTATCCAAAAAATCCCATAACGTATTATGACTGATATTAATATATGCTTTGGCAATATCACAAACTAGAATTTTTACAATTTGTTTTTCCCTTGCAATAAAATCAACCACTTCCTTGAGTAAAAGCAGTATATCTTTAATATATTTACCTTTAATTCCATAAATAAGTGTATCTAAAGCTTCATGCAGTACACTACCTATCCTATTTTATAGTATTCTCATGAAACGTTTATAATCAGAATCGCTGAGTCAGGGGTCTCCAGTTATTAATATCAGCTTTATAGTGCTTTTTATGTATAAACCATAGTATCCCCTGGTAAATGGCTTTATCTAAAAAATCCTTAGTCAACCATTCGTTTCCCACTTTTAGAAATACATTCCTGTGTTTACTGTCAAAAAATGGTCATTGTTTATTTTGTCTGTATCTGAAGAACTATCATTCAAGTGACTGGAATGCCAAGCTTAATGCTTTATCGGTAATAAGTTTTACTATATTTTCTGCTGTAGTGATATCAAGCTTATTATCATTCTATGCAATATATGGCTGGTAGGGACTGACTGAATAGTTATTATTAACAAAACTTCTCAAGAAAGTCTATAATCTGTGACTGAGAATAGAATAACTTATTATCAGAATTTCTGATATGATCTGTTCTACTTTCCTTATATTCAACAGATTTGTCTAAAAAAAGAGATACCTCTTCTTTCCTACCACTTAAGAAATATTTCTGTCTTTGTAATAACTAATATGTTTTACTTTTAACATGTTCATATAGTTGCTTCTCCAGGACTTCTACAAAAGTCTTATCCATCTTTAAGGCCAATTAGTGGAGTCTTAACTAATACAAACTGTTTAGACTTCCTAGACTTTCAAAAATATTTTTCAAGAAGAGATATTCCTTTCTACATTTAAGTTTATACTAAATCCACTGACATTCCCAAGTTGCATAGAAAGGCCTCACAAGTGATGTTGCCATAAAATATCCATTTAGGAAGCATACTATTTAGAAGGCATAACATCACCATTCAACTTTTAACACCCTTTCCCATAAGTGTATAATCCTGATTGCTATCATTTCTTGCCCAAATGGGTAAATGTCCAAGAAAAAAAAAAAAACATGGAGGAGGAGATCCACTATCTTCTTCCATCAAATTTTAAAAAAAAACAGCTTAATCAGTTTAATTGTGAAGAATCCTTCTTTTCTAAGTACATGATCTGCCAATAATCATATATATCAGTGCCTCATTTTTTTGTATTATGAAGGTTACAGATTGATGCATCAGACTTCTGGGGTTTAAACAAGTGTTAGATGAGGACCTTCTATGACATTTGACTTATCAGGTAAAACAATGTGGTTAAGGATGGTTTTTGTAGGTGCCTAATGTGGTTTAGCAGAGAGGGATCTATTCAGTAGATTATCACACTGGTTAAAACTTGCCTCCCTACTACATCGCTCCACATACTGTTTTGAAAAGTTCTTTCTTTTATGCATGGTAAATGCTGGGTGCTTGCTGCTAATAGCAGTCATTTTATTAATGAGGTGATTAGTTGCTGATATGAAGTCCCAGAGCTACAAGAGGGTATGAAGTACTGGTTGTAAAAGTGCCTCCCTTTTCCTATAGTCTGGAAGCTCATTGAGACCTTTGCTGATGTTGCACTTTGAGTTCTCTGTTGCTCTGGAGATTGGTTTAGCCCACACTGTCCAGTATTAAACTGCATAAAGAAGCTTGACAAAGTACTTCTGATTGAAGTGGACATCACTTTTATGATTAACATCATATACTATAGGGAATCTTTAATGAACATTGTCTGTATACTAGGAATAAAATACCTTGCAGTTCAAGCCCAATTCTTTGGTGCTGTCTTTAAACTTATTATATTAATGGCTACAGTGGCTTCACTCTTTCCCCCTGTCTATAACCAGGTGATGATTCTATGGAAATTACTAACTATCCATTGTGGTGTTAGCCAGTGATCTAAACCTACTATGTATGATTTTGCCCTGTCTTTCATCTTACTGGTCTCTATTAGCTTTCCTACCCTAGGTACTACTACTACCCATATCTCCACCTCTTCTAATCCTACTGCCCTAATTCCATTCTCCCTTTTTTATTCTACGTATGCAGCTGTACACACATTTTTTGACCTTCTATGTATATATTGTTTGACACATTTTCTGTGCTTGCTCATACAAATAAACCAATGTTATTTGCATCAAATTGTTTTGTTACATTATGAGGTAACCAGTGCTGAGTCTATTAGTGGTGATTGAAGTGTTTCACAACAGTAAACAAATGTAAATAACATAAAATAAATAAATAGCCCTAGTGAGGTAGTTCTCTCCTGTGGTCTAATTTATCAGTGCTCAGCAACAGTTTTCATTAGTGTGTTAAATATTTATTTATTTATAATTAAATTAGATCACTGTCATTGTTACTGTTATGACTATGTAGTTTACAAGTATGGCGTCTCTGTTTCTGAGTATATTGTGCTTACTCTGATTTTTTGTGCCCCATTAATTATTGCCTGCAGCCTACATAATGTGGATTATATGCTAATTTGGTTTCACTCTCTCTTGTTCAAAGCTGTGCATTACTGCAATGTCACATTCAAGCATCTTTGTTAATCTGTTCACTCCTCTGTGACAAAATAAAATGATATTGGGACTGATTAATTCTTGGAGAATCTCAAGGCTGACTCAAAAGAATAAAATGGGGAAATTAATTTAAGAAAGGAAATTGTATGGTTTGTGAAACGGAGCAATGGCAGCTGAATTAAAAAGCAGGTAAGTACAGACGTAGGTACTTTGGTTACAATAATCCGACAGTAAGGTACAGTGTTGTTTGGCTACAGTAATCTCAAAGTAATGTACAGTACAGTGTGATTACAATTATCATAGTGTAACATACAGTACTGATTGTTTATAATAATGGCAGAGTAAGATACAACACTGTTTAGCTGCAATAATCCTACAGAAAAGTGCAGTACTGCTAAAAGGAAGGTGTTAGGAACTAGAAATGAGGGAAGGTTCTAGATATCATACTCAAAATGATTCCCCATAAGCAAAGTGAGAAAGCAGTCTCAAAAACAAATTAAATGCTGGGGTGCAAAGCTTGAAGACTAGTTAGCAGGGTCAGTTAGCATAATTTCAGTGTACAAAAATTTGATGAGACTGCATTTGATAGTATGTGCACATTTCTATAATCCATTTATGGAAAAATAAATTAAACTGCATGAGAAAGTTCAGAAATGGATTACAAAAAGGATAAAGACAACGAGTTGGCTATTTGTATAAGGAGTATCTAGACAAGCTAAAATGTTCATTTCAGAGAAGAAAGTAAAGTAAAATGGCACAAGACTGATTCCTAGAAAAGTAAATGGCACAGGGAAACAAAAACAACTTAACAAGAAGAAAGGGCAGAAAAACAGATATGAACAGCAGACAGATGGAACTGCACTTAGAATGTGCGTAAGAAAGTATTACTTCACAGAGACGTTAGTAGAAAAACTTAAGAGGTTAATATTAGAGTCCATGGAACGTGATGCAGTACACGTATGTAAATTAGTATGCAATAGATGAAATTAAAGTAAATATGAAATGGGTGGATTAATTCGCATGGCTTGCTGCAGTATATAATCAGATTAAGCAGAATGATTTATATCCCTCTGTTAACAAAGTTGCATCTTTATGTGATTGCATTGGGGTTGTCAAGAAGCAGTTTTAAGCATGTTGCAACAAACAGAGCCTTATTTGGAAGAAATAAATATTAGTAGGAGCTTTAATATAAAATATTTAGTCAGACCTATGTAACGAGCCTTTCAGTTCTAATAGTGTCATCTTCAGATCTCCACTGATCTTTGCAGAGTGATTTTCATTACAAATAAAGGGGTGGGGCTTATGCTAAATGGGGTAGTCCATATTATTTGTACTATGAATCCACAAGTTATCTTAGATGAGTAAACATTTTTTTGCCAGCTAATGGCTTTCTATTTATGGCGGATGAGTGTTCTATAAAGTTACAAACACTAATATGTGTACTTTAATGTAAGAACCTAATAGCTTTATGTAATCCATTAATGTTTTATGAACCTACCAGTTATAAATGTGCATTCATCTGAATAAATGTTTCTAGCAAAGATGATGATCAGCAGAATGGTAAATAGTCAGCCTTAGTTGCAATCCAATAAATGAATCTCCTCTAATAAATAAATGAATCTCCACTTAGACTGAAATACATGAGTTAACTGATGCCTGCAGTTATGCTTTTCAGAAATTAATACCAGGCATTTTAATGCAAAGAATATGTTGAAAACATAAAATAAATGAACACTGTATTATAAATTCCTTTGTCATCTAGGATGTTATGTAAAAGTGATAACTGTTAAGGAAACCAGAATAATTCACTTGTTACTGTTGGAATCTCTATAGCACAATGCCAGAAAGGTTGACATGTCATGCTTTTTAAGGAAAATTTACTTCCCGCTCACTGAGAGACCAAGTAAGTCAAGGAAGACTAGGTTTACCACAAGAACACATTTATACATCTGTGTATACATGTGCACAATCAGAAAAAAGGATGCTGAGGTAGGACCTGGGGACACATAGCCCATAAAATTAGCTTACAATTTGAGGTTGATTCTGTTTATGCTATGCTGAAAGGGCTTGTTTAAACATCTGGAGAAGCCTGTTGGTGTAAGCTGGAGGGAGAGAATAGAATTCCCAAATTTAATGAGCAATATGTTTACCTACTTGTCCATAAAGGATTTGCTAATGGAGCATGAATCCATGAAAAGACCTGTTTTACCTCTACTGATGTTTTAATTAGAAGCACACACAGTGTTTACAGCCTCATCTGTCTGCACTGCCCTTGTCTCTAGAGCGCAGTGTGAACAGTTGGCTGTCATGCTGTTTATTTTTCATCACTAACCCTCTGGAATTCTCTGCTGCAGAATATTAGAGACTACAAAGCATGCTTGTTTTCAAAAGAGCACTAAGACATTTTTATTCAGTGACATATAAATGTATTTAGAGTTCCATTATTTTAAAAACTACACAAGGAAATATTTGTCTTTTTGTGGTGTAGTTGCATACAATTGTTTTTATTGCATCATAAATGATCATAATGAGACATTCTTAAAGTTGAAATGAAAGTTTTATTATTATTAATGTTAATATTATTAGATATAATAATATACATAAAGTCAATTGATATTTTATTTTAATGAGACACAAACTCCAAGATGCCAACTTCAAAATGAAAACTGGTACATATAACAAGACAAATCCAAATAAAGCTACCAAACAGCAGTCTGTAGGGTAACACATTAATTTTCACTAGCATGGCAGTGCATTCAACTGGTTTCACAAAACTCCTTCATCAGATCAGGTTGCAATTAGATCCTGATTTAGAGGAAACAGCCTAAGGGGTGGGGAAGATAAAATAACATAATGAAGTCCACTGAATAAAGGATGCAGAGATTATGAAATGGTTTGGGGTGAGGGTTAAAACAGGGCTGATTAGTGAAAGAGGGTTTAATAAAGGTGAGGAAGAGATCAGTGAAGGAATGGAAAATGGGTGTGTAAATCAAGAGTGCATATATAGAGAAGGAAGGCTATTGATAACCATTTATAAAGCTTTTAATAAAAAAATTAATATTTTAGATCCAGTGAACTGGAAACTAGTTCTCATATAGGACACAGGGAGTCAGGACAGGGATTGCCACATCAGCAAAAAGATCTGCCATGAGTGGGGTCCAACAGGACTCTGTTCTGTGGCCACCCTTATTTAATATTTACTTCTCAGAAGTCAAAGCAAACATTGAGGGCTTATGGTTGACCAAGTCTGCAAATGACTGCAAACGAAAAGCAGTTACTGAATCCCCCAGTGACTAAGTAATACTGTAGGAGGGCTTGTCCTAAATGAATAACTGATGTTGTAGTCATAGACTAAAACTAAATGCCAAAAAGTGTGGAAAATCAACTATCCCTGGGAATTATCACATTTACAATATGCCCCTAAAAGTATATCCAGTATTCTAGGATTTGGGCACCTATGCTGATAGTGACCTAGCTTTCAACCAACATGTGCCCGCTGTCATGAAAATGTCCTTCTGTATTGCACGGCTTATTAATAAAGAGATAGCATCTAGGTCTAGAGAGGTAATTTTCCCACTTTACATAGCTCTTACTAGGCTTATCATAGAATACAATGCCCCCTTTGTTATGTACCTGTCCAGGCACTTGCAACAACTGCAGTGTCCACAGAGGTTACTTACAAAAAGCAATGGGCCTAAGGCACACAACCTACATGGATCACCTCAAAGCACTGTTACTATACACACTATTAAGAGGTGACCCCCTGCCTGGCTTATTATGCATCTGCAGACCCAGCACTAATGGACCTAATGCATATCTGCAAGTCAATTCATATTAGAAATACCTTTGTCAGAGATCTCAACCTCTTCTGCAACATAAACAAAATAGTTTAGAAGATACCACTAATATATAACAGATTCACCATATATGAAAAACAAAGCCCTTCTGTGACTATATTTGCTCACGCCATGGACTATGAATATTACAACTGTGTTCTATAATATTTTCTTGCATTCCTTTTTACATCATTCATGCTATTAGTTTTTAGAAGTGAGATAATTTTAAATATAGCTATATACCAATGATTTGCTAGTAAGTAAAGGAGCTGCTATTTAACCGTGGAAATCTATCTATTGTTAACAGTCTGATGAAGCATTTGGATAAATGTGAAAGCGCTAACTGAGTTGTTTCAATTGTATTTGCTTTTTATGTCAGTTCTTTTTTCTTTTATTAAATGGTTCACTTTTATAGTCATGGTGTGCCTCAGAGAGTCTTGTGTTGGACAGATTCAAGTTATACTTAAACTTTTCTGGGTATTCATTAACAGGTGTGTACATGTCACACTAAGGCTTCATGTTTTGTTCATGTTAGCACAATGAGCAACAGTGCCATCAAATATGCAAGCCGCTAAGCAACCCTATATAGTAACAAGCACCTGTTCATGGCCATAACAACTGCTTGCAGTCCTGCTGAGGTGCAGAGAGGTTCAAATACAAAATATAAACAACAGGTTAAAATAAATCCAACCCTAGTAAGTGAGCATGCATGAAGAGCACAATACAAGAAAATGGCAACTTGAAGTACATAACTGAGATGCAGAGGGAGCTTAATGGGAAAGATATAAGGAGGAATTCAATAAAGCCTTCACAGAGCAATTCTCAATGTAGGCATAGTGGCACAGCCCCAACACAGAAACCAGCCAGAGACCAATCCTGTAAACAGAGCAAAGGGGTGTGCTTCAGCGTAAAGACACGGAAGTGTCTGTGGAATGCAAATCACCTCATAAGCTGGTGAAATCCATACAAATGAGGTTGATTTGTGATCCAAGAAGCAAAAAGGCACCCATGTAGGTGCCATGTTGGTGTCAGAAATGTACATGGAAAGAAACCGTGTGCCAGAATGTAAATTTAAAATAGGGGCTGTAAAAGGCCAAAAATAAGGTTGGATCTTGCACTGTAAGCATGCAGATGTGCCAAACTATGGCCAGTGAGTCCAAAAAGCAATGCACATAAATAAAATTTATTAACTTTTTATTAATACATATATTACATTTGCACAGCATGCAGCAACATGCAAACATGTCGTTATGCAAAAAAAAATAAATAAATAGTTGAAAATCCCAAATAAAACATTTGCAAAAATAATGCATGATAGTGTCCTGTATGCAGAGTGCACAATGGTAGGTTGCAGTGGTTGCTAAGGAGGCAGGCCCTGGAGTAGTGAAGTGTCCAGGGTATATTCAATTAGGTGTATGCAAATGAGCTGGTTTACTGAATAGCAAAAAGGGCCACTGTGTTCGCAGATACAACCTGTGCTAGGGCTAGAACCATGTAGGTAGTAGTAGAACAGATAGCTGACATCAAAAGGGGGTGTGTCACAGTGTGTTTAAGTGGATTGGAGCTCAGTGGCACCTGTTTCCACTCAGCTAAGCACAGCTAAGCCGGGGGATGTGTCCTATGCTGCTGAGCTGTGTTTAGTCCCACAGCACGTGTTTTAGCTGGTTAAAGAAAAGCTGAGCTTGCCCTGCATGGGTCAGTGTCCAAACTGCTGAGCACTGTTTATATTAGTACCATAAGTTTGCAAGCTGCGCTGCAGTGCTTAGCAGTGAAAGAATTAAAAAAAAAAAAGAAAGGGATATAGCTAGGGGAAGCCAATCAAGTAGAAATGAAATGACTGATAAGCCCATTCAAACCCCCAATGATATACATGTCAGGTGGAATGCATCATAGTGAGAAAATCACACAGGCTGCATCTGTAGCACACCAGTATAAACTATGCATACTCCCTTCAGTCTGATTCTCTCCACATATTCTGCACCACTGGAGTACACACTTCGGAACTTTAACTGACAGAATGCTAGGGGCTACTGTTACACTGCTACATCTGTATGTGCTTGAGGCTGAGGTCAGTGATGATGCTGATGCTGACAATAGGCCTAGACTGAGAAGGAGAAGAGTGTTCAGACCCACTGTAATCTTCCAGGACCTACATGAGCTGGAGATTGTTGAGTGCTACATGGTGGACAAGGGCATACTATAAGACCTCATCAAGCTCTGCCGCCCTCAACTCAGTCCCAGACCAACAGAGGGGAACCCGTTACAGTGGAAACAAAGGTATGTGTAGCCCTTAGAATATTAGCTACAGGTACATTTCAAAAAACAACTGGGGGCATAATGGGGATCTCACAGGCATCTGCATCCAGGGTACTCCACCAGTTCCTGGATGCAATGCAAGTACATGCTAGTGAGCACATTTATTTACCCCACACCCCTGAGGAAAGGGCCAGCAATATGCATCTCTTCTACCATGTAGCACACTGCCCTGAGGTACTGGGTGCCATAGACTGCACCCATGTCAACATAAAAGCAAGCACCACCCGGTGAAGAGGGTAGAGTCTATGTCACCCACACAGGGTATCACTCCATCAACTGCCAGGTTGTGTGCAGTGCCTAGAGCATTATCATGAATGTGTGTGCTGGCAGCCCTGGCAGTTATCATGATTCCCCACATCTGGCATGCATCACAGCTGTACCAGACGTTTGCCAGGGGGGACATCTCATATGGCCATCTACTGGGGGATGCTGGCTATGCACTGGAACCGTGGATGATGACACCCATCAGAAATGCACACACACCTTCTGAAGAATGCCATAATGAGGCACACACACCTCAATATATCTGGTGGAGCCCTGCAGTACACTCCAGCCACATGTGCACAAATGATAACAGTATGTGCCATGCTGCACAATATGGTCCTGCAGAAACAGCTGCAGCAGGAACATCACAGGGAAGGGACACACAGTCCTCCCACCAGTGCCAAGGTCCTGACAGCTGCAGGGGGAATTGGAGGAGGAACGCCCTGAGCCTGTCCATGTAGGCAAGAGTAGGCATGCCCAGTATACCCTGGCCTTTGTCAAGAGGCAATGCATAGCACATGCACTGACACCCTAGGGGCCTAGAGACTGACACCTCATTCTGACTCACATACATACTAAAAAGGATGTTATCCACAACACACAACCTGTACCTTAACATGTATTGGCTGTGTACTGCATGCATCTGACAGAGTCAGCCCTGAAGCACCGTTATATCAACTGCTCTAGGCGCAAAGTAAGTCACTTTTCATTACAAAAAATATGTTGTGTACTACACTATGTATAAGTACGGACCAGCCACATGTATGCAAGGGAACAGAGTGGGTTACCGGGATAACTGTAGAAACTGACAGCTATGTGGGACAACAGGAACTCCCTGTCCAATACCGGCCACCCCGTAATATGCAGTAGGCCCCAAGCCAGCAAAACCCACTGCACTAAGCAAGGGGATTACAAACAGCAGGGTCATAAGACAAATGCTTGACTGTCAGTGCTAGAGTCACCTACCCCCAACACACCTGTGTTTCCATACAACTGCAGTAAATTATGTTTGCAGCAGACCTCACAGACCCAGGGCACCATAATACCCCTCAAATGTACAGAGCGTCGCAGAATGCCCACATTTTTGCATCATATTTATGGCCCGTTTTCATAACATTGCATGTTTCTGGCAAACCAGTGGCAAATCGATAAAGATTGATATAAGAAAATAATGACAGACAGTTGAGATGCACACTTTACACCCATCAGAACATTCATGTTAATACACAACCTGTTATTCTACCAACTGTCTAGGTTTGTAAGTGCAATATTAGAAACTTGTCACAATGTTTGTGCTTGTGTCTGTGTTCTGCTTTTATATATGGCTTTGTCCCAGATATGTGGCTCTAAGAGGTTGAGAGGTATGGGCAGCTTGTAGCCTTATAATAACAGTACAACACAAACCGTCTGAGGACCACAGCAGACATATGCAGCTCAAGGCTGGACATCCTACAAAACAGTGACAGTCAGAGGTGTGAAGTCTGTAATGCTGTGTATGGTTCATAGGTTCATAGGTTCATACTAGGCTATCTGCCCTGGGGCAATTATAAGCCTAGCCCGATTTTGTTTGGCTTATGCCACCCCTTGATTTGAGTATACTGTGCCCTTTTTAAGGTTTAGTTTGCTGTGCCTCTGTCTAATAGTGACACAGAAGTAATCCCCGGGACAAACCTACGATCCCCCATCCACTCATCAAGATTCTTCTTGAAGAGATTCAGTGAGGTGCTCTGCCTAACATGAATTGGAATTCTGTTCCAGAGTGAAGGGAGCCTCTGGGTTATGAATCTGTCCCTCCAGCAAGTTCTATTTATTTCAGTGCTGAGGTTCAAGTCCCTCAAGCGTGTGGCTCTAAGGGATTTAGATTTACTGAGGTGGAGCATGTCCATTCATTCTGGATTGGACATAGCTTTATATGTCAGGCATAGATTGCCTCGAAGTAGGCGGTATGCATCTGAGTAGAGCTGGAGTTTTTTTAACCGAGCAGCATATGGCATCTGTTTGAGTCCCTTGATCCTCTTGGTGAGGTACTTTTGGGGTCTTTGTAATTGCTGCAGGTGTCGGGTAAGGTACATCCCAAAAGGGGCATTGTATTCTATGATAGGCCTGATGAGGGATGAATAAAGGGGCACGATTACCTCTCTTGATCTAGATGTAAATCCTTTCATGATGAGGTGGGCTATGTAAAAGGTCTTTCTAACCACTTTGGCAATGTGGCTGTCAAAGGAGAGATTGTTATCAACTTGGGTCCCCAGATCCCTAATTACTTTCTCTGTATTTAATGGGTTACCGCCTATGTGGTAATTTGTGGGTACATTGTTTTTGCCAAAGGGTATGACTATACACTTTTTGCCATTTAGCTTTAGACCATGGCTCTGGCATCAGTTATCCATCTCTGTGAGACCTTTTTGAAGGATGTTTGTGTCAGCTGGAGAGTTGATTATGGCGCCTAGTTTGCAGTCGTCTGCGAACTTGGTGAGCCATAGTCCTCCCACATTGGCCTGTACCTCGGAAAAGTATATACCGAACAAGAGCGGTCCCAGGACAGAACCTTGTGGGATGCCACTTGTGACCGGTTTTGAGTCTGACATGGCTCCAGCAACTCTCACTCTGTGGGTTCTGTCTTTGAGCCAGTTTGCAACCCATCTTGTGACATAGGGGTTTATATTTATGCTGGATAGCTTATCTATGATGCCCGAGTGGGGTATTGTGTCAAATGCCTTTGCCAGGTCCAGATAGGCTGTGTGGACTACCTTCCCTTCACCTATGGTTTTGATGACTGTTTTGAAGAAGTCAACCAGGTTCAAAAGGCAGGATCTGCCCTTGCCGAAGCCGAACTGGGTAGGATCTAGTGTCTGTAGGTCCCCAATGTCTTTGTTTATGAGCTCCATGATGATCCTCTCCATAGCCTTGCAGATTAAGCTAGTCAGGCTTATGGGGCGATAGTTTCCAGGGTCCGTGGAGGCTCCACCTTTGTGGAGTGGGACCACTGTTGCTGTACGCCATTCTGTGGGCACATATCCTGTAGTGAGGCTGAGATTGTACAGCTGTTTTATTTGAGGGATTAGTTCTTCTTGGAGTTCATGTAGGAAGCAACCCGGGATGCCATCTGGTCCCATGGAAGCAGTGTTTTTTGCTTTGGAGAGGGCAGCCTTCACCTGAGCATCAGAGATGTTTGGGAGGCAGCCCTATGCCGGGATAGATACTTGCTCTTTTTTTTTGGGGGGGTGGAGAAGTTTGCACTGAACCTGTCTGCCAGGATACTGGCGATGTCTGTGGGTTCAGTGTATTTTTTGTCATTTAGAATCAACTCAGAGCCAGTCTGGGAGTTGTATCCCAGGTTCCTAACATAACTGAAAAAAGCCTTATGATTGTCTTTAGTGTCCTGAGCAATTTTTCTCTCGAAGCTGGCCTTGGAGGATTTTATTAGGGATCATAATTTTTTGCTAGTACTGATCAGGGATGCCTTCCCTATTAGGGAT